>NC_069361.1:16363636-16666666 GCF_021730395.1 Mercenaria mercenaria | reverse complement strand
TTTGTTTATTGGGTTAAACATCATATTGACTCAGTTATAGGTTGTATGGCAGCTTTTGGTGCTGCAACCAAAGGGCATTATATCAGGAAAGGGCAGGCACCTGCATTGAATCACAGACCTTCCTTAAGCCAACTGGATGGGTTTTTCATATCAAAGAATTCTACACACCATCGATGATGGGCAAAGGATTCAAAGTCTTCAACCATAACCACTCAGCCACTGAGGCCCCTAAAACTTTCTAAGGGCTTATAACATGTTAGATTTTCACTGGAGCTATTTTAAAATTTGAATTTCCTATCCTGGTTGCCCAACCAAGAATCATTTTAGCATAAGTTTGAAAAACTGGTTGCTTTGTATTTTGAGGCCTTCACAGCAAAGAACAAAAGGCAAATGAGCAACTTAGGACCATTTTGGCCTCTTGCTTATTATGTAAGTAATCACGTAAAAGATTTTAAAATTGCTTGATAAATAAGTTCTTACTCAGGTGCGAAACTGTCTAACAATGAATACTACTGAATTCCAGATAATGTCAGACCTGAAATGAATCTAGAGAACAAAGCAAAGAAAAGAAAACTAACTGAAGACTTTGATATGTCACAGATGTCGTTTGTGCCAGGTAAGGTATACTTATTGTCTCAGTTTTTTGGGGGCCTTGTATGATTATGGAAATTGGCAAATCTGTATATTCACAAAAACATTTCCTGACTACTGTAAAGATCTCTGGTGTTTTGCTGCACTGAAAAGTTTGAGATAAGCAGAAAATGGTGCCTTTTTATGTTGCTCGGACATAAATATTTAGCTTCTCTTCTGTCCATTTACTGGCATTTTTTCTGTCATCCAAGTTTCACCCTAACACTTAATATATTACTACTATAATTTACTAGTATGTGTATAAAGCACTTTGTGTGTTCTGTGATAAATCACTAATTTTTCAGAGGTTTAGATTGCACATGTACGTCAGGATAAAGTCACATTGACTTTCCAAAGGTTATTCTTGATTTATTCCATATGCATGCTGGATGTTAGTTAATCTGTTCACATATTAGAAGAAGAATTTTCAAATTTACAGGTAATGTTGTACAGAGGGAGAGAAAAACATTGACAGCTCTTCGTTCTAGACCAACATCATCAAGTTCCAGGAGCAGTGATGGTGAGTGGTTGTATTGATACTCGGACATTTTCAGTATTTTATATATGTACCAGATACACAGATACAATACTTGTTAATTTTGACTAACCATACATATATATATAGCAATAGAACATATGAGATTTATGACATAATAATTGACTAATTGTGTTCTTTTGAATGGAGCATATTTCAAGGCTCTCCTTGGCAGAGAAGCTGAGTAGCATTTGTCTTAATGAAATCTAGGCCAACTTCTAAAGTGGGTCATCTAGGGTAAAAAACTAGGTCAATAGGGTTTTTTCGTACAATTTTTTTTATAAACACTATAAGCCATATTTTCTTCCGGATATACGAAACATAGACAAAATGTCTGTCTATGGAATGTAGGCCATGTTAGAAACTGGGTCATCTTGGGTCACAGACTAGGTCACAAGTCAAATCTTAGAAAAATATTGTCAGCTTTAAGATCATATTTTCTACCTGCTTTATAAGAAACTTGGTCAGAATGTGCGTTTTTATGAAATCTACTGGGTCATCTGGGATTCAAAACTAGGTCACCAGGTCAAATCATAGAGGTCATATTTTCTACCTGATGTGTATGAAACCTCATCAGAATGTTTGTCTGTACAAAATTTAGGTGAAGCTGGAAACCGAGTCATTTATGGTGAAAAAGTAGGTCAAATCATAGAAAACCTTGTCAACACTGGAAGCCAAAAGTTGGATATGATCTTCAAGTAACTTTATCAGAAAAATACTTCTTTATGAAATCTAGGTCATACTCAAAACATTATCAGAATGGTTGTCTTTCCTTTCTGAAAGCTAGGTTAAGTTTGAGAAAGTAAGAAGTAGTTCAGTCAAGTGAAAAGCGCCGTCATGACCATCTTGTTGTACTTAATTCTTCCTTTCCTGGAGCAGAACTCCGAAGCACTGAAGAGATTTCAATGAAATTTTGAAAGTCAATAGATATAATGGAAGGAAGCACAGAACTCTAGAACTTAAATTGTCCATCAGTCTTTGCTTGTTGATATCTACAGTCAATAGAATTGTTTCACATGCGACAGTCATGAGAATGAGCCTGTAGAAAATTATTGAAATGCATCACTAATATTATACAAATGTACGTCTTAAAAATTCTGAAAACAAAAATCATGACAGTCGTGTCTTTTTCTAAAACTTTATTCTGATATTAAGAGTTTGTTTTTTGTCAATTACAGAAATATTTATTTGATACATTTGTACATTAAATATGTGGTCACAAGTTAATCCTATTGAAATTATAAAATTATCTCCTAGGATTAAAGCTTCAGGCTTTTACAAAAACAAATTACACACACCAAAGACACATTTTTGTTATTTTTTGTTTTAGATTCTTCATCTGATAATTCCTTAACTCACCTGGAAGAGACACAGTCTGCAGCATCTGCTTCATACATGACTGATCCCTCAACTCAAACACAAACAGGTCTCACACAAGTAACAACTGCTGGTACAGAAGATAGGGCTGTCAGTATTAGAGAACACAACTCAGTAAATGGACATCTTCCATTTGCAAATTATACTGGAAATGTTGGACATGGTCTAAATGAAGGACAATTTAATTCTGACACCAGCAGTTCCCAGACTGTGCATAATTCTGCCAGGCCACAGTCTGCAGGATTTATGGGAGATATTTCTGGTATCAGCCAGCCGGCTAATTTAAATCAATCCTCGGTTGTGACATCTACAACAAGTGTCTTTGGCACTACTACAACATACCAGAATTCTTCCACTGCCATGACAGCTAAATCTGTAAATAGCACCAGGAGCAATATGTCATACCAACCACAACAACAACCTGGACCAGCTCAAAGGCAAGCCAGTCAATTCATGGTACTTTCTGATGAAGACAAGCAGACTTTTGCCCAGCAGGGAGTGCAGCTTCCAAAATTAGGTCCAAATCAGATGTTAGCATTAATTGGTGGACAGATTTACGTTGTGAATGATGACACAGCTGAGCAAATGTCTGATGTGACACCACCACCTGCCACCTACAATCCTCCGGGATTTGTACAGAATATTGGGCAACAGCAGGTATTTATTACGCAAGTTGCTCCACAGCAGCCAGCTTCAGAAAGTGATCAAAGGCAGCAAGGCCTCCAACCAAATGTGTCACAAGAATCATTCCAGACACAAACAATGAGTAATATCTCGCAGACACTGGGAAATCCTCAGTATGGTACAACAAGTAATTCAGCAATAAATGTGCTAGCATCCCAAAGTACAGCAGTACACCAACACCTGCAACAACAGCAACTGCAGCAGCAGCAGCAGCAGCAGCAACAACAACAGGTGCAGCAACAACAACAGGTGCAGCAGGTTATGCAACAGCTGACACAAGCAGCAGCTGCTGCTGGACTTGACATAAACCAACCAGAAGTTTATCAGCTGCTAATTCAGCAGGCGTTGGGGCTTCAAATGCAAACGTTACAGCAGGAGGATCAGACTGCTGATGCCAACAGTGGCATGTTTGGGTCTGGCTCTGACCTGAATGATGATGATGTGGAAATAGATGGTGATCAGACCTCTAAAGACGGTGAAAATAATGACACAATCAATGGACAGATGTCTCAGAGCGATGGAATAGGTGATCAGAGGAATAAAAAATTAAGAGCAAGTTCAAATAAAGAAAGAGACAGGTTTCTGCAGAACAACAATATCATAATTCAGATTGTGCCAGGTGTTGAGGCAGATGACTCTGCTAGTAATATCCCTACATTTGTGAATGAAGTGGTAATTGGAGATGAGAGCAATGACAGTGATTCTTACAGTAAAGTGCCGAGTGAAAAAAACGTTGATTATGTCCTGAAAAATGGATCGTTTGGAAATGACATTGGGTCTGAGGATGAGGATGGCTTGTGATAGAAGTGGAAACCTGTTTGTGCTTGAAAGATAAAACTTAAAATGGTGACTAAACACTCCTGATATTACTTTAAGAAATTTATTTATTTTCTATGATTTATGGCCAGTTGCAGAGTTCTTAATATTAAAGAAAAAATGAATTCAAGCAAGAGGATTAATGAAACCTAATAAAAACAAGTACGAATAAAAATGCATCAAAAACGTAAACATTATTTAAATTTTTGATAGATACTAGAGAATTCTATGTAATTTAACTTTAACTAAATAAAGGAACTACAAAACAGAAATGGATAACTATGTTGAAAAATAGTTGGGGGTAAAATACCAATGGAGAATCTCTTGTGTTATATGTGTACAACTATTGAAAGAGTGCATGTACTGCTAACATCAATGTAACTTTTTATAAGTGATATGGCTTACAAACCATGACTTTGACATTTATATGAGAAACAAAAAAAAGGATGCTTGAAATGTGAATTAGTTTCCAAACACTTGGTACTACGGGTATGATTCTGTAAATGTGTTGTGTTTGAAAATGTATAAACAAACTGTATATGACATGTGTAAGCACTTAAAATATATAAACTCGGTGGGAGAAGATACATGAGGAACAACTGTAAAAACAGACATAAAGTATCTAGATATGAATGTTTTAATTTGTTTATGATCATGTAAGACTGTATTAATGATGTTTTTCTGGATTACTGGTACATGTACTAGTTTTTTAAACTATGCCTTGAGAACATTTATTTTTCATTACTTTGTTACATGTGTTACATATATGTACCTGTATATCACTTGTATAATTTTGTTAAACAGTGCTACATGAAATTATATTTTAAAATACAAAAAAAAGTAATAAGAATGACAAAATTATAAAAAAAAAAAGAAAAAAAAAATATATTGAATGTACAGTACAGTTCTTTGCTTTTGTTGTTTGTTAAGTTTTTGTTAAATATGTTTAATCGATTTAAAAGTTAGTACAAAATATTATCATTTAGAATTTAGTTTGAACAGTCAACTTTGAAATTATGTTAAATGGACCTGATTTAGGACTTAGGATATGTGCTCGCACATTAAGTAGGGACCAAAATTAAATTTCTTTCACAGAAATGAGATTAAAACAAGGATACGTATTTTAGATCAGGATCTTTACCCTTGCTATTTTTGGTCAGCTATTACTTAGCACCATATTGTTCCCTGGTAATAATGTAAATATAGAAATTACCATATCAGATTTGTGTTTTATTGGCAGCTACCATAATTGATATCACACTTCAAAGTTCTATTTCAAAAAGATCATTGAAATCCTCCTATTCATGTAACTCAACATCAAATCAAACATTTGCACCATTTTCATTTCATACAATATCCTTGTAGATACTACTGGTATACTGTAAGTGCTTAAACATATTTATGTAATTACATGTACCTTTTTTCTATTGCCAAAGCCTAAAAGTGCTATATTATGTGTTATATTTGGTGCATTCATCAATAGTGCTATAGTTATTATAAATAATAAACGTGTATGTGTCAAAGTGTTCCAAATGTAATATGTAAAATATGTAATTATACAGGACATTTGTGAGGTTTATGAAGTTATGTCACACATTTGTACTGTTGCAAAAATGTACAGCAGGTCAGTAATCAATAATTTTATCAAATAATCTTATCTATTAAGTTTATTTGTTTATTAAGCTTTTAACATTTTGAATGTGTCACAAAAATGACCCTCTATTGATCAAACTGTTTTTAACATGGCAACACAGTTTATAAATTTCCATATTTGAAAGCTAGCAAATTACTTCTTTTATTCCTTCGTTGCATAAATCATGCACTTCGCACTATATTTTTGCATCTTGAGTTGCTGTTACGATTATAAAGATAATTCAGCATTACTTGCGTATCATAAATGGCAGAATAATAAAATGAGCCACACCATGGGAAAACCAACATAGTGCATTTGCGAACTGCATGGATCCAGACCAGCATGTGCAGTCTGGTCAGGATCCATGCTGTTCGCTAACAGTTTCTGTATGTGCAGTAGGCATTGAAAGTGAATAGCATGAATCCTGACCAGACTGTGCACATGCGCAGGCTGGTCTGGGTCCATGCTGTTCATAAATGCACTATGTTGGTTTTCTCATGGTGCAGCTCATTAATGATAGATGCAGAATGTGTGATACTGTTTAATCATTAATATTTGTCGGTAAGTAATTAAATCCCAGCAAACACGTAAAATTCCCATTCGCTGTATATTAAAAAGTCAAAATCCACGAATCCCCACCATACAGCCATTTTGGCCAAAAACTACGAAATGATGTGCAATGACTTCACAAAGTTCAATACCGGTGTATTAATACATACAGTAAATAGCTTGTAACAAGAAAACTATTTTCATCATTTGTTATCATTAAAGATATTCCGTATCAATTAAAAATACCAGTAGAAAGATTGTATACTGTATTTTTTACCACGATTTCCATTTTTAATTTGATAAATGAAAGGTTCCATTTTCTATGAAATTGGTGACTTTTTTTTAATTTGTATAATTTCACTTTCTTGATGTTCTGCTAAAAGACTTGATGTGCAATTGGACACCATTATTTTATTTTAGGTGAAAGTAATGTTAAACAATACATGTTTTTGTTGACGAGCGTTTTAAATTCTTTCTTTTGAAAAGAAAGACTTTAGACATGAATGTTTTATTTTTATGTTATATGTAAGTTTTTATCAATCATGATTCATACAAAAAAAGATTTGTTTATGTAGACTGATTGTTAGTTATTTAATATTTTTCTGTAATGATGTACATGAGGACCTGCTTAGACTAGCCACTAGTCTTCAAATATATTTCTATGTTTTCCCCTTTTATGTCGCAGAAGCCAGTCTACTCTAGAGATTTTTTACAGGAATGATGTTAAAATTATCATATTGGACATTGGTACATTGAATCATAAAAATGTGGGGGGGAAAAAATCGTATTCTAGGAGCTAGTCTAGGACCTGCTGTAGACTTTAAGTACGTTGTCAACTGGAATTGAAAATACAGAAATACCTAGCCAGTCAGTATACATAGAGAAATTGTGAAGTCTTTCACTCATTACTGTGATCATCACCATTGTATATATAACCATTGTTTATATTATTTTTCACTGATCAATATAGAGATATCATCGTAATGTTAAAGATTGTGTGATGTAAATAAAGCTTTCTATCTAGTCCACATGGTTCCTTTTCTTTATAAAAATGTTGTTTGAGGAACAAAATAAAATTCAGTTGGCCGTAATGTGAATAAACCTCCAAATATACCTGGAGGTGAAGACATTGTGGACAGATCAGCCATCTGTTTAGTCTATATCATTTTCACTCATGAAAGAATTTTCAAGTAACTGCCTGCATGCAGAGCACAACTTTCAGCCATGTAAGATCAGGAGAGTGAGATAAAGGGTCTGAAAGCCAATATTATATGTCCGGTCTTGATCTTTGAACCCCTTGAAAGATTTTTAAAACTTTGCAAAATTTCGGCTTAAAATCATAGCGAGATAAAATTTTAAGGCTATTTCTGTTCATGGTCACAAGGAGAGATAGAAGGGCAAATATACAGTACTTTGTGTCTACTCCACAACTTTTTTTGAACTTTGTTGTTTAGGTTTCAGTCGAAAAAAGAGCAGTAACTACAAAATCATTTAACCAGAACTATATTAGCTCACCTGAGCACAAACTTGGTCTGTAGCATCATTATAAGGTCCTCTTCCAAATTTGTTAATGGAGGCTTAAAATAGAAGTACTGTTATTTGACTTACCACTGAATGGATCTTCATCACAATTACAAGGTCCTCTCCAAAATTTGTTCAAAGGTGATACTTGGACCCTTTTAGGGGCCTCTTGAACTAAAAATAGAAATGCCGGTAACTGACTAGTGAACCACTTGTTTGATCTTCATTAAACTTAATCTGTAGCATCATACTTTCCCACTGTTGTTCAAATGGGGGAGCTTGGCCCCTATAATCGGCAACTAGAGCTTAAAGTAGAAATATGACTTCTTCTCATACACAACTTGATGGATCTTCATCAAACTTTGTGTCTGTAGCAACATTGCAAGGTCCTCTCCCAAATTTATTCAGATGTGGGCACTTGGCCCTATAGGAGCCACTAGACCTAAAAATAGAAATACCCTTTAAAGGTCTTCTCATTAACTGCTTGAAGGATCTCACCAAACTTTGTCTGCAGTACCAGTGTAAGTTTCCCTCCACTGTCCTGCAGGTTTATGCAGGTTTATCTCTGCAACCTCTATCATAAATATTCAGTCTTCCCTAGGTCTCACATCTGATACTCTTTTCCTCCACAACCTTGAACATGTCTTAAAACTGGCATTTCAACCTAGTTTTTAGCTCACCTGAGCCAAAGGCTCATGGTGAGCTTTTGTGACCGCTCTATGTCCGTCGTGCGTCATGTGTCCGTCAACATTTTCTAAAAAAATCTTCTTGAAAACCACTGGTCAGAATTAAACCAGACTTCACAGGAATGAACCTTGGGCGGTCCCCTTTCAAAAATATTCAAAAAAAATTAATTCCATGCAGAACTCTGGTTGCCATGGCAACCAAAATGAAAAACTTTAAAAAACTTCTTGTCCAAAACGTAGAGCCTTGATATTTGGCGTGTGACATCATCTTATGGTCCTCTATCAAGATTGTTCAAATTGTGCCCCTGGGGTGAAAAGAGGCCCAGCCCGGGGGTTCCCAAGTTTTACATAGACTTATATAGGAAACAAGAGGGCCATAATGGCCCTATATCGCTCAACTGTTATCATTGCACTTAAGAACAAGAAGGTCAAAAAATCATAATCAAGATCAATCCAAAGAATCGTGAGAAAATATAGTTGAAATTTTCTTATAGTTACTTCAAATAAAATTATTTTCAAATCAGGCCATTAGTTTCATGCCCGAAGGATTACATCAGAGGAGGATAGGAGCAAAATTTTGACTGATGAAGCCCAAAGGACAGGAACAGCTAAGGGAAGAAATTAAAAATAAATCTAAGTCCTCAGAAAAAATATCTAAGTCCAATATGTCCAAAGGACAGGAACAACAAAGGGAAGAAATTTAACCAAAAAGAAATTTTTTTTAACAAGGTACAGATATGTCAAAATACACCTAAAATTGAAGGTACCATCCATGTTGTACCACAGAAAAGTGGTATCGGTTTTTCCCAACGGCCAATAATAAAAAAGTTACTAAATAAGCTATTTATAGTAACATAAAAGAGAAGTAATTAATAAAAAATTATTGTAAGTGAACAAAAGAAGGATCTGCTAAATAAAAACAAGAGCACTTCAATGCAATGCAAATGCAGAGCAATATACACACAAAACAAAGGCATATGAACTTTGACCCCAAAGTGTGACCTTGACCTTGAAGTGAGCCATCCGAAACTTGCACTCTGCACACTTTTCTATGAGGTGAACATTTGTGTCAGTTTTTTTTTTGAAATCCTTCAAGGGGTTCAAGAGTTACAAAGCGGAAGGGAAATTTCTAGCCAACAGACAGACGGACACCGAGGTGATAACATAATACATCCCTTCAGGCATATAAAAAGGAATCAAGATCTTATGGTGATACAAGTTGTGTGCAAGTTTGGTTAATATCAAATCATAAATGAAGCTGCTATTGTGCAGACAAGGTCAAAAAAGCTAATTTTGGCCCTTTCAGGGGCCATAACTCTTGAACCCATTATGGGATCTGGCTGGTTCAAGAAAGGAACCAAGATCTTATGATGACAAAAGTTTTTGTTCAAGTTTGATTAAATTCAAATCATAAATGAAGCTGCTATTGTGCAGACAAGGTCAACATAGCTAATTCTGGCCCCATCAGGGGCCATAACTCTTGAACCCATAGAGGAATCTGGCCAGTTTAAGAAAGGAACCATGATCTTGTGATGATAAAAGTTGTGTGCAAGTTTGGTTAAAATCAAATCATAAATGAAGGTGCTATTGTGCAGACAAGGTCAAAATAGCTTATTTTGGCCCTTTCAGGGGCCATAACTCTGGAACCCATTATGGGATCTGGCCAGTTCAAGAAAGGAACCGAGATCTTATGGTGACACAAGTTTTGTGAAAGTTTGATTAAATTCAAATCATAAATGAAGCTGCTATTGTGCAGACAAGGTCAAAACAGCTAATTCTGGCCCCTTTCAGGGGCCAAAACTCTGGAACCCATACTGGAATCTGGCCAGTTCAAGAAAGGAACCAAGATCTTATGGTGATACAAGTTGTGTGCAAGTTTGGTAAAAATAAAATCATAAATAAAACTGCTATTGAGCAGATAAGGTCAAAATAGCTAATTTTGGCCCTTTCAGGGGCCATAACTCTAGATCCAATAATGGGATCTGGCCAGTTCAACAAAGGAACCAAGATCTTATGGTGATACAAGTTGTGTGCAAGTTTGGTTAAAATAAAATCATAAATGAAACCACTATCGTGCAGACAAGAAATTGTTGACGCACAAAAATAGCAAATTCTGGCCCTTTAAGCGGCAATAACTCTAGAACCCATGATGGGATTTGGCCATTTTTCGAAAGGAACCGAGATATCATGCCAATACAAGTTTTGTACAAGTTTGATCAAAATTGCTTGCAAAATGCGGTCTCTATCTTGTTCACAAGAAATTGTGGACGGACGACGGACGAAGGGCGATCACAAAAGCTCACCGTCACTATGTGACAGGTGAGCTAAAAACTTTAAAAATCTTCTTGTCTAAAGCCACAAGACCTAGACCTTTGATATTTTGTATGTAGCATTACCTTGTGGTCATCTACCAAAAATATTCAAATTATTACCCTGGGGTGAAAAGAGGCCCCACCCTGGGGGCCTCAAGTTTTACATAGTTAGACTTGTATAGGAGAAAACTTTAAAAATCTTCTTGTTTGAAAGTTCAAGGCCTAGGCCTTTGATATTTTGTATGTAGCATTGCCTTGTGGTCCTCTTTGTAGAGTGTTCAAATTTTGCCCTAGGGGTGAAAAGAGGCCCAGCATTGGGGGTCCCAAGTTTTACATAGACTTATATAGGGAAAAACTTTAAAATCTTCTTGTCTGAAACCACAAGGCACAGGCTTTTGATATTTGGTGTGTTGCATTGCCTTGTGGGCCTCTACCAAAATTGTCAAAATTATTACCCTGGGGTGAAAAGAGGTCCTGTCCCGGGGGTCACAAGTTTAACATAGACTTATATAGAGAAAAAAATAAAAATATTTTTGTCTGAAAGTTCAAGGCCTATGCCTTTGATATTTGGTATGTATCATTGCCTAATTGACCTCAAACAGGATTGTTCAAATTATGCCCCAAGGGTGAAAAGAGGCCCCGTCCTGGTAGTCACTTGTTATACGAGTTATATAGAAAAAAATACTTCAAAAATCATCAGATCATATTTCCTAGACTGTTTAATTATATTTACCTGATGTACCAAAGTGATTACCTGTCACCTTACTGTGACTTTGACCTACTTTTTTGTTTTTTTTGAGATTTGGATGACATGTTCAGTTTTGCATACCGATCTTAGAAAGTAGGTCATATTCATGGTAATTCAGTTTTAATATTTTAGCATCAGTTTGTCATTTGAAACATGTGGCTCATATTACTCAGGTGAGCGATTTAGGGTCATCATGACCCTCTTGTTATCTTTCAGCCATTAACACATTATCCCCGTCACTTTTAATTTTTGTTTCTACTAAATCTCTGTGGGACAGGCATGAAAATGTCTGCGTCCCTGAAAACAGTTCAGCAATATAGGAAGATATAGTTTTTCATGACAATTAAAAATAAGTTTTGATCAGTCAGTCATTACAGTCCATCCACCCTTTCAGACACAATGAAGCATGTTACCTAGAGTATAGACTGCAAACTTGTCCTTTTTCATGTTCTGAGATGGTGTTTTTGTTGCCAAATAGGGATAAAGGTTACCTCTCTGCAATCCCAGAGTTTTGTCCAAACAGAATAAATTTTGTTGCCATATAATGACTGTAAGTACAGCAGTCAATGATATTGGGAAATCGAAAATCGAGTGGAGGTGGAGGAAAGCAAGCCTATTAGACCGGACTGGACATGCGTGCCTTGCACTGACAATATAGCAGATAATATAGTACGTTCTGATACAATTTTCATTCATTTAAATATTCCAGACCACCGAGAACTTTAGGTTTGTGAGAAAAATTTCTAGTCAGGATGAAAGTTAAAGATGGCAGGAAAAAGGTCATAATTCTATAAAAGATTAAAACAGTATTTATAATATTTTCTTTTATTACAAGTTGCTGTAGGACTACAACCATTTTCATTGAAATAACAAGGAGCTGCGTTCAATAAACGCTTGATGCCCCCGGTGGCATCCTTGTCGATACAAAGCAACCTAAGTCAAAAACCAGGTCAAGGACAAGGTCAAACTGAGGTCAGGTGATGTTTGAAGATGAGGAATGTTCACAGGTTACATCTGTATTAGTATCAATTCGTTCTTGTAAGCGGTATTGATGCTAGACGAAACGGTCCCATTTGGTTAACCAAGAGATGGCCCATATAAAGCAACCTAAGTCCAAAATGAGGTCAAGGTCAAGATCAAACTGAGGTCAGGTGATGTCTGAAGATGAGGAATGGTCACAGGTTACATCTGCATAAGTATTAATTAATTCTAGTAAGGGGTATTGATGCTAGACGAAACGGTCCCATTTGGTTAACCTCGTACAGACGGACAAACGAACGAAGGGACGGATGGACAGGACAATCACTATATGCCTCCCGCATCAGTAGATGCCGGGGGCATAAAAATGTATGTATTGAGAAAAGAATACTTTCATTTTTTATAGCATGTTAAAGAAATGGCAATTTTTTTAATACAACAGTTTATGCAATATTACAGTACTGGACATGGATAAATAAATAAACATAATTAAAACAATCTATAAATGTAATTGTCATTACCCATGAAAGTGTAGACAGACAATTACACAATTCACTATACACTACCTAAATAAACAGATTGTTAAGTAAAAATATCACAGATTCTTTTACATAAAACCTTACATATAAAATGTATCTTTCAAGGAGATTCAAACTGTCATTTCAAATATGTAGGGCAAAAAGTTTCACATATTTCCTATCCTTTAAAAAGTCCTGTTTAATGATGTTATGTAAATAATATGCATCATGTTAAAATATAAATGCCATACACATTTCCTCCAATAAGACCTGTTTCACCTACTTTTACCAAATCACTCCTCTTACACAAACAATCTTGGACCTTCTTAGTTAAATTTAGCTATAACCCAAGTGTTAATACAACTACTGATACAAAATATACCATGATGGAATCTAACAATTTCCATTTTATCATTTTCTTACAGAAATACTTCTCTAATTCATTTGATCCAAACACTGATCAAAACAGGCTTCCTTCACAAGTGATCTTTCTATAATGGTTTCACAACTCGTGTAACTATACATCAGCACTTATTTTCTAGACAAGTTCATATTGTTTCCATGGCTACAAAGTCTTTTTGAAAAAAATAACATGAAAGTGACTACACTATTCAGATATCATTTTCATTTGCTATACAATATCAATGTTCAATATGGCTGCCATATAAAGAAAGCTTTTAGAGTGTTTAGCGCTATATTTCACTACTGTTCTGTAAATGTTGTGTATCACAATGCTCTGATCAACTCTCTACAGTCACCTGTAATGAAAAACACAAAAGCTCAGTTCTCATATTTGTTTTTATAAAAACTGTAGATAATTCTTACAACTTATGTTAAACATGCTCCATACCTACTTCCTGTGTGCTTAGCCAGTACTTCTGCCTATTTTGAGACCATAGTCAAATTTTGCTTTGACCAGGATTTATGAGCCATTTGCTCTACCCATACTCCTCTGGGTCTTCACTGCAAGTGACCATTTAAACATGTAACTCAAATATTACAATTATACTAATACCTCTTTCTTAAAGTAGTAAAGACAATGGACAATAAAAAACATGTTGAATGGATTTGACTTGGAGCATGTAAAGCCTTATTTGCATTTTTTAAATTCACTAAATAAAACTGAAATAATGAAGAACTGTATATTGAATTAAAAAAGAAATAAAATTAACAGAATTAGCTGTTTATTACAATACATAGTTACATACCGGTGCAGGCGTTTTTTGTGACAGACAGTAAGGTCCTATAACATTAAATGAGACTTCTTTCATATCAACAGGTTTATGTGACATGTCCGAGGAAAGAAGCAAGGCAAGGATTCCACGCTTTGTCAACTTCTGTAACTTAAACCTCTCCATCTCTGTATGCCTTATCTGAAACAAGTCATTATAAACACTTGTACAATACATGCAATGGATGTCTTCTTTGAAATGTGTTATTGCAAATATTTGCACAATACACCCAATTGTTAAGATCAGGTATTAAGTTCATATCTTTATTCTATGTCATAAATTATAAAATATACTTGACTTAATTTTTCAAAATGGGACAGTTGCCTAATGGCAGAATTTCTTTAAACTTTGTATAAAGACAGAATCAAGTTTAAGATGGAAATATGTATTAAAAATCATAGGTACCCGGCCAGGCTTGATCATGAATTATCTGCCCTTGAAAGTTGATTTTTTTCAGTATTTCCCCGACTTTCAAGGGCAAATAATTCATGATTAAGCCTGGGTACCTATGATTTTTAATACATATTTCTATTTTAAATTTGATTCTAGGTCTCAGCACTGAAGTCTTAGGTATGTGAACATAAATTAACTTAAAAAGCCTTATTGAGTAAAAATGGTTTAGTTAAAAGTAAAAACCCAGTAGAATTAGTTTGTACCCCAAATGTTTCACTGTAACCCAGTTTTTGGCATGGTGGGGTACACTGTACACCAATGTTTCCAAAGTAATTGCCATCACTGATTGTTAAGTGTGAGTATGAACTAAATCAGGTCATTAATGTGTGCTGTAGGCAATCTGCTTCACACCGACAGATAGACAGTTCAATTGCTGTATGCCTAGGGACACAAATACAGAACACTTTTCAATTAATAAATATTAACCATTGAAAAATAAATTTATTAGGCCATATTAACAAAACAATCATTTACCTCTTCAACTGTGAGGTCACCACTTTTGTATGCTGGCATTCTTGCTGAATGTAATAGAGGATAGACTGATTCACTTATCACTTTCTTAAATGTGTCCTTCATAAACTCTGCATCTCTCTGAAATCAAAATAACACAATTGTTTAATGTGCTGACACTAAAGCCATTCAAAAGAATTATGTCAATTAGAGGGTATCTTATGTAGGTTTTGTTCTTGCTTTTTAGGCACAATATAACTGACAACTAAATTAACAAGCATTATTTCAGAACTTACTACTTGCTGCAACATGAGAACACTTAAGTCTGTGAGTATTGAATAATCAAATAACTTAATATTTGTTTCTTGTCACACTGACACAAAATCAGATTATATAGCAACTTTCCAGCTTTGGTAGTGGAGGAAGACCCAGTAAGTCCCTCCCAGGGTTAAATTTGGAATGACAGACATCCCAGTAGTATAACCCACCATTTTTCAGCCATCATGGTCACTTTTTTATATAAAAGAATTCTACACCCAAAGCAAATTTTCAAATCTGAAGTGGTGAGAACCAAGTGATTCAATGTCTTACCATAACCACTCAACCACAAAGCCATTCAAATAAAATGAACAAGTCCCCGCATCTATAATATATACAGAGTGGATGAAGTGATCCAGTGTTAACACTGTACGAAACCAGTGGCGTGAGTTCCAGCCCCCTCTCCTCCTACTAAAATTACTAACAATAAGATAGGAGTCATGTCTATGGGTGCTTTACCCCAGGCATTCTAAAGAACCAGGAAAGCTTATGCAACAGGAGCATCTTCAGTATCTTGCACTATCCACCCATTAAAAATTACCTACAGGCCTCAGGAGGAGTCACCCATAAAGGTTACCAGTGGTGACTATAAATAAGCTTACATACAATCTATAGTACAATGTACATGTCTGTGGTGAATGAAAATGTTGATTAAACTAAATGCTCTTAAGCAAAAGCAAAATGCTTTTACTCTACGTTGTGGCATTTGCCTAATAATTAAATTTTCAATCAGTTTTTTTTTTTATAGTATGGAAAACAGTTGTTATATTACATGTTTTCAGTGAATGACATTGACGTGTTACTGTGAAATATATTTGGAATATATGCAATGAAATGGATAAAATTTAGTTAAAATCATTTAAAAGACATGTAATAAATTAAAAAAGAAAATTTGTTTGTTTTAAGATCAAAATATCTTTCACCTGTGAACACCTGAGATCTCACATTTTCATGAGAGAAAAAAGTTGCATCTGGCTCTGCTTGTGAAAAATATTTCAATGTAACTTTGAAACAAACAAACATCTATTTCTTCTAAAACACTTTCACCAAATCTACAATTAACATATTAAGTAAAGGCAGCAAAGCATGCAGGTAATATATCATGCATAATCCTGGGAAAAAATCTTCAGCAAAGTTTCTCAGACTGTCTTCCTGTCAGTAACAGTTTGTGTCCCTAGTTGTACAGGAGTTTGGAAACCAGTCTATAAACTTCAGGACCACTAATGGCATGAAAACAAGGGCTGTTGGAGGACAGCAATGCTCGACTATTCAACAGTCTTGTTAACTGAATGAATATTAAAGTCGAAAAAGGGGCATAATTTTGTAAAATTGCAAAACAGGGTTATGGAACCTATACAATGCATATCAGCTCATGACAATAGACAAATGACAAAGTTTCAATTCCCATTGGTGGGTACTGAGGTACCAGCTTACATATAAAACCTTAACCAAAATTTCTAAGTCGAAAAAAGGGACATAATTTCGTAAAAAAAGCAAAACAGGGTAATGGAACTTGTGCAATTTAAGTCAGATTATCACAGTGAATAAATGTGTGAAGTTTCAATCCATTCGCACAAATGGTTACTGAGATACCAGCTTACATACAAAAACTTAACCAAATCGGAACGCTAACACAGACGTGGACGCATGGGTGAGTCCAATAGCTGCACCTTTTCTTTGAATAGTCGAACTAACAATCCAAGACTGGTGTCGAAATTCAATTACATAATTATAAATCTGACTTTGGGAATCCATCATCTTTCTGTTTCTGAACCTAAGCTGATCTATGGCAAGGAAGCATTCTAAGTTTTATAATCTTGTAGACTTGCACCCGAGTCTGTTCAAACTACAGCATCAAATATCTGACAGAAACAAGCAGCATATGCTAAATTTATTTATCTAAAATAGAATGCTGCCTAGTGCTGCTTTTTTTTTTTCCCAGTAAAAACTTAATGTTATAGCATCCTGGTATGAGACAAGTAGAAGTAGGTACATAAAATTACTTAAGTAGATAAAATACTCTTTAGCGAAAAAGAAATTTGCACATTTATCCATAAACTAAATTGTGTTTAGATTATCCAGTCACTAAAAGTCCCTTTTTTGCAAAAAAAAAATGCTCAAATGTTTTGTACAAATTTTCAATGCAACAGTTTCTCAGTTTCAATAAAATGAAACAGCAAGCAACAAATAACTTTTAGTTCAAATATGTTTAATGGCTGGTTCTTTTCAAAGATTAAACAAAATAAGTATTAAATCTGGAAGTGAAAAACAAATTTTATTAACAGTGATATATCATGCAAGGAAATAAACATGTAATGTATGCAGGGGTGGGTGGAGTATGGGATAAACAAGTGTTTTAGATTGAAATTCAAATGGAAATAAAAACAATCCAAGATTGTGTAAAATGATTTTGTCATGTTTCGAGCAGTATGCAGAAATACTGATAATTTAAAACATGAGTTAGTCAAATCTGGCGGTCTACATGCAGGTGGAGGCACCTCAAACTTGACTTTCATGTAAAAAAAGTACTCAATTTCAATTAAATATATTAAAACTTCAACAAAATCAGTGTACACAAAAAGAAATTCTGTCCTTGCAAATGAAAACAGAAGCATTTTTTTTCTCTAAAAATTTCTTCTAAATCAATTAAGACACAATCTTTCAAAATTAATCAGTGGAGAAAATTCTTCTTACCGAATTCTAAATAAAAACAAACAAAATAAAACACAACATCAATATAACATGAAATACAATATACATATACATGAAAAACATTCTAAGACATGTGAACTGAATATTTTCATAAACTCATTTAGTTACATTCATGAATGCAAAAACATGCAGTATCTTGAGTAAGTTATAATATCTATACAAAGAAGAAACATGTTGATTTAAATGCAAATTACTGTTGAATCATCATCTTCATCATCATTTAATTTCATGGCATATCTACATGTAGTATTGTAGCATTTTAAAAAAAAAATTTTGCCTACTAGTCTGCTTGCAAACTCTGGCTGGGTTTCGATTCATTAAGTAAAGAATTTATTATGCTGCAGCAGAACTGCCAGTGATTATTTAAGTAGATTATGATTCTGCCAATCACTAGGAATACGGATTTTGTTCTTAAATTGACAGTAACATTAATGGTAATTTTCCAACAACATGCAATCATTCCTTGAAGTTCAATGTCAATATGATCAAGCTTATTCCATTACTGGAGGTCATGGTGACCCTGAACTTTGACCTGGGTTTGACAGCCTTCACCAACCCATTTACTGGTAGTATTATATAAACAAGAGGGCTATGATGGCCCTCGACCTTTTGAAGTATCCACTATATGCAGAAAGGAAATACTGTATACCAGTACATAAATTAAATGAAAAAGTGACTACGGTAACCATCTCTGGTGACCAGATTTTCAACAAACTAGAATGATTTGAAAAAATCTGGTAAACTTACAAACTGTCCTAGAGTGTTAAGAAGGTTTTTGTACAATTTAACCCAGTACCCTAGTTTTTGACCTCATGCACATTACTTTTCAACTTCATACAAACATTCTCCCAAAGATGTATGGTGATCAAGAAGAAAATGTGACCTCTGGAGCGCTGATAAGGCTTTTCTATGATCTGCATTAGTGGCTTAGATTAAGACCTTAGGTAAACCAGTTTCAAACTTGACCTAGATTTCAAGGAGACAAACATTCAGACAAGGCACCTTGTGTGGCTGCCTTTGCATGTAAAGTACTTTTGAACACAAAAAAGGGTGCTATATAAATCTGGTATACGAAGACTAGACAGAAAATGTGGCATCTAGAGTATTAACAAGGTTTTCCTATTAACTGACCTAGTGACCTCCTTTCTGAACCACGATGACCCAGTAAAGAATCTGTAAAAAATTTTATTGAGGGTAATATTCTGACAAAGTTTCCTAAAATTGGGCCAAACCTGCAACCTACAGTGTTAACAGTCAAATTATGACGATGGAACGTCAGACACAGGGCAATCAAATAGCTCCCTTGTGCACTGTATGCTCAGGCGAGGACGACGGAACGTCAGACACAGGGCAATCAAATAGCTCCCTTGAGCACTGTATGCTCAGGGGAGGACGACGGAATGTCAGACACAGGGCAATCAAATAGCTCCCTTGAGCACTGTATGCTCAGGCGAGGATGACGGAACGTCAGACACAGGGCAATCAAATAGCTCCCTTGTGCACTGTATGCTCAGGCTACCTAAGGAAGCATTTGCATTGTTTTTATCTAACGAAACTAACTAAAGCAAAATAATGAATAAAAAGTAACTACAGAACCCTTACACAGTAATAAAGACTTTGATTTCATTACAGCTTGAGCTTGAAAGTAATAAGGTGCAGGAGTATAAATTAGGTCCTATTTGCAGGTTATCTGAGCCCACCAAAGCTATGTAATAAAAATTGTAACACTTAAAGCAACACTAATTGCACAATTTACATGCTTTATATGACAGGGAATATTACATTTACAACATTCTAGCATAAGCTTATAATGTAAGACATTTACCCTTCGTGAATATGCAGAAAATATAGGGTTCTGAAAATGTGTGAATTTTTCTAATTATGATATACCTATACTGTATACATACAAATTTTCTACTGCTAAACTAATTCTCTAGTAATCATGACTTTATCATCAAAATCAAAATGCTTCAAATCAACACACAGCACAGCCACAGGAGCACAAAGGAACATAATAATTACAAGCTTACAAATATTTAGCAATGTAAATGATTATCAGCAATATCTAAATTGTCACCGGTTAAAATAGCTAAACAGTCACAAACAAACTAAAACACTTCAAATAGTAGCAGAGTAATGTTAAATTACATACCGTTTCAGCTCTCCTTATTCCCTTCAACTTTTCAATCCAGCTTTCCTGTAAACAAATACAAAATTAATAAGAAATATTAAACTTATCTAATGAAACTTTAGCAGTTACAAAATCATTTTTATTTTACATGACTGTAGTGAAAGTTCTCACAACTTAATTCAACTACATGATGACTACTCTGTGAATGTATTACCAGCACTGGTACCTTTGAAATCAGATACTACCTTATAGTGCCCTCTGGGTCTGAATTCACACAGCATTCATTTATTACGATTGTATGCCTATAGTTAGACATAATGTTCTGCATTTACATTGCTCTAAAAGTGAATGGTTTAGCAAAGAAAACTGATTATTTCAGTAAGATATAAAGATCATACCACTACACAGATCAGATATGATACAAAATGGATTATAAAACACTTTACATTTTTTGCTTAAGCAGTCCTTTGAGCATAAAACACACTATTTTGCTCAAACCAGAGTTGGTAATTTCAAACAACTGTGCCACTTATTCAGAATGGTTTAAACTTGTGATAATCTTTTTACCGGTAGTAAATGATAAAAATGAGTTTGTTTTAAAGATATGTAATCTATTTTAAAAATTTAATATAATACAAACCCTGAGTAACTTCATCATATCATGCTGGTCTGCAATGATGGGGAATGTTGCCAGCCATGGACTGTGTATTATCTCTGAAAACACAATTAACAAACAGTAAATTTCTATCATTCCTGCAGCACAAGATTGTTTTCCTAAAAGCTGAACAAATGGTAAGATAAGTTTTATATAAACTGGTAGTGGGCTTCTTTAAAATACTTGCAATATAACCTTTTCTCATATAGACAGAATATGATGTTACGTTACAGAACTTATCTGTCCATAAACATACTGTAAAAGTACATATTTTCGTTGGGTCAAAATTTTGAGATTTTAAAATTTTGAGTATGTTTTGCAATGTTTAATATTCGCAAAATTGTAAAAATGGTATCATACTTAAATCTGAATTATACTAATGGTGAATATTTATGAAAGGATTACTTTTTGTGAGATGTAGGGCCTCGTGAATATAGCGAAAATTGAACCCTCATGAAATTTTCTGCTTTTACAGTAAGCTTCACATAATTATTACCTGCAGACTCGAGATCCAGCCTGTCTCTCAATAAAGTATCAGCCAGTATCTGTCTGTAATAACTATACATCTGTAGCAGGGACGTGTTGCCTATCAATGTATCAGGCAGTGTGCTGTAAAAGTATTACAGAAGGTTTACTACATATATGCAATTTGGGAAACTTTTCTTTTGCAGTACAAAAAACTTCTAATTCTCACAAGTGACATGGATGGTTACATAAAATGATATACACAATGTACTAGTTTTGTTTACAGTTTGCAATTACCACATCTCCAAATGACACTATAAACAATAATTTAAATCCTATTTTCATATTGCCACTGAATAGTTCTTGAAATTATTTTAGCAACTGCACAGTTAAACTGCACACTTTTTTCCATTAAACAATACATTAAAAAAGAATCACTGATAATAAGAAAATATGTTTGCTTATCTTTAAATATGTCCAGCTTCTTTTATCTACAAATATTCTCAAACACATATGCAAATGGTTAGTAATATTTACATACCAGACTTATAGATTCCCTTTTCATGAAAATATGTTCATAGGTGGTTTACATTTGTCTTCATGTGAAATATTCATCAAAAAATACTGTTTTTTCTACTTACTCAATCAAATCCTTTTGTTCTTTCTTAGGTACAGAGAGTTTGACAGTAAGTCTTGGCTGTTTGTTTCCCGAGATCAGAGACATCAATGCATTAGTACTGGCTGAAATACAAACATCGTCAATACATTAGTACAGGGTAAAATACAAACATCGTCAATACATCAGTACTGGCTGAAATACAAACATCGTCAATACATTAGTACAGGGTGAAATACAAACATCGTCAATACATTAGTACAGGGTGAAATACAAACATCGTCAATACATTAGTACAGGGTGAAATACAAACATCTTCAATACATTAGTACTGGCTGAAATACAAACATCGTCAATACATTAGTACAGGGTGAAATACAAACATCGTCAATACATTAGTACAGGGTGAAATACAAACATCATCAATACATTAGTACAGGGTGAAATACAAACATCGTCAATACATTAGTACAGGGTGAAACACAAACATCGTCAATACATTAGTACAGGGTGAAACACAAACATCGTCAATACATTAGTACAGGGTGAAACACAAACATCATCAATACATTAGTACAGGGTGAAATACACATACAGAGAAATTTAGAATATCATATGTTTAACAAATAAATATCTAATGACATAAATGATAATAATTTGAAATTCTTTAACTTCAACACAGCATGATCACACTTACTAACAAAACAAACTAAATCAGTGTTTTATAAAAAATTTGGCATACAATAAAAAGAAATTTTCACCTGTGTATGTTGAATGAACATATAACTTCTTCAGTAAAAGGAAAAAGAATTATGTAATAAAAGTGTGACTCCAATTCCATATACACACAAAACAAACACAAAGCAAACACTGATGTCAAGAACAAGTTTACACATTTAAACCATTTGACGAAGCATGTAATGTGTGTCAAAATCTTTAAGAAAAACAATCTTGAAATGTGTGTCCACGTCAATTAACACCACTAACATCAATGTAATATAAACACATACAAAAGGAACCACACAATGGTGAAATAGAAAAAGTTCAAAAAAGCAAGTGAGATGGAAATATCTTAACTGAAAAAAAATTTAAGCAACCTACACTACTTTGCCTTTTTATCTGGATTACAGATGGACTCTTGAACAGTTGCCCATGATCTGGACCATACTCAACCATGGTTGACCATTGGTTTACCATTGGTCATATGACCTAAGGCTGACATTGATATCCATGGTTTAATCATTTTATACCAATCGGCACCAGTGTCAAACCATGTCCACAAACTGGACAAATATTAACTGGTTCCAAGACCAACTATGACATGTGTAGTATTATCATCACTGACAAGACACCCTATCCCCTCAACTTAAAGTTCATAATTATACATAATATTACTGGGACACTGTTATAATAATAAATACTTACATCCAAAACTACCTACTGACAGTACATAATGGAATCTTGTCAACTTAAGTTTATATAACATTTTAGTCAAATTTTTACCATAGTAAATATCACCAGCACTGTAACAATGGTATTTTGACTAAATTACAGAACTCTAAGGCTTATCTATGCAAAATATTAACTTTTTTTTTCCTTTTCACAACATCAAACTTTTAACAGTTAGAATTCTACAAATTATTCTTTTCCTGAGTATTATCCTTAAAGGTAGATTAAATATTCCTTTATTATTCCAAGTACCAGGTAACTTAGCTCTGCTTTCTTGCTGTTTACCTACAGAACAGGTGTTACACTTAGCAGCAAGAAACCACATTTTTATGCATAATGGGTTACTTTATGACTATCCAATGCCATACGACACATAAACCATGGTTACCATTGCTCATGATTGGTACCATGTTCGATCTTGGTCAATGCAAGTCTAACTGTGGTCAAGATGGGAAAATAAATGAACAAGGATGCCTGAAAGACAGCTACATCCCCCGCCACTGTTATGGATAGTGAAAGGGTTGATGGTATTGGGTGGAAGCATTATACATTTGAGTTGTGACCTTAACCTTGAGCTGGCATGAGTGAATTTCATATTCTGTCTCATTGTCTCCCTAAGGGCAATATTACAGCCAAGTCGTATCAAAATCCTTCGAGGGGTTTAGGAGATACAGAGCGAACACAAAATGGCGGGGGATTTACAAAACCATGGATAGCTATGGTCAAACAAGGTTCTGAACAATTAATCTGGGTATTGTAACCCTTGCAGACCAATTTCACTTTTTGTGGGGCTATCTGAATTTTGCTAGATACAATAAAAGAATCGCACTTTGTATGATTATGTGTAGCTTTATACATTAAGCTACAAAATGTTTATACCTCATAGCAGCATACATATTGTGTCTATGAAATTGCTTTTTCTTGCATTTGCATGCAAATATTCTAATGTTAGTTTTTAGACTTAATCAGTTTGGTGAAAGTGATAGTAAAACTTTTCATCTTCAAAACAGTCAATATTTTATACAGTATCATTTTAGTATTTAACTTATTTAACCATCAACTTTTAAATGAACTACCATCACCATAGCAATTTTATTTTTAAGAATTTGTTGTATTAAGTTTTGCAGTATGTTTATACCTGTTTAACACTGAAATACTTACTTCCACCTAGTAACATAAATCAAAATACAGAAATTCTAACATTAGTCAACATAGAAAAAATCAACAAGAACTATTACATTTAGGTATTTCAATAGACATTAATACAGTCTTCACTCTAATTCTTATGTGTCATAGTCACAAACTTTGACAAGGTAATTTGAAAATCAACATTGTTCCTGAAAAAAGCAGGTGTCATGTTTCAAATTTATAACACAGTTTTAAGCAAAATAGAACAGTAAAATGATTATTTCCAGTGAATGTTTAAAACCCGAGGAAAACAATCTCTAAATGTTCAAATTTATTATATACCTAAATAAATTCTGTCAAAAATACTGCTTGTATTTTACAAGTGAATAGGAACAGGCAGACAAAAATCTGTATTGTACCTTTTGTATTAAGGGGACGCATACTTTGAAATTAGAAAAAAGTGGGTGGGGTATGATAAAATTTCCCTGCAAAAAAGCACAAGGTTTTGGTACATGAAATGGATACTGTTTCAACTGTTATAAGTACACAAAGGATTGCTCACTAAAATAAAAATGAGAAAACTGAAACAAGAAAGTATTGTTGAATTACATAAGACTACTGTGTACATTCAAAGTCAACAATTAGACTTTTGGTGCGAAATAATAGTGCTTCCTTGTCCAAAACATTTTCAATGTCCTACAGATTCTAATTTAAAGAAAGAATGTGAAATATGGTCACTGTCTTGCTTTTCATTTCGCATATGTAAGCTAAAATACATTATTTAGATTTGTTTACTAAGTAGTGCATAAGAAAAGGTACGGTGGTCAAGGAATGCCACATTCCAAAACTAAAAGAGTATATTCCCCTTAATACATTAAACATTTATCGTTACAGAAGTCTAGTGGCTTACAATAAGGGCCTAGAAATGTTGCCATTATTAATGTTTAACTTGGTATTCATGAACTACAATGCACTTAAATATCAAAACACATTCAACAAACTTTGAAATGTATTGTCTTAAAAATCCCTAAAATAAGGTATGAAATTTGGTTGAGAGGTCCAATCAATGTGTATATGTGCAAAAGTAACATTTAATCTTGTTCACAAAAGTTACTAATACACAGCAGGCATGTCAATGATCAAAAACTGACGAATATACAATTATCCTCACTTTAATGTCATTTATAATTTGTCCTTGAATTCTCCACCATACTTTTCATAATTCTGTTTGCACGAGTTGCACGAGAATGCTGTCATTCACGTAAAAAATGGGGTCAAATAAGTTGTAAATGCAATATCATCTAAACGTAATTAATGGATTATGCAGTTCAAGATAAACTTTATCTCATAACGTAACGAACATGTATAATGTTTGTAACAACAACTTTACTTACACTGATTTAAGTAGCAGTCGGTCTATAAGTGATTTATTGATTTGTTATTGTTGTCAAAAAGTATAACGGAGTGCCTCAAACTGAAGCGGAAACCAGTTTGCTGCGCAAAGTAGTCCAATGTAAGTAATATTTTTTGACAAATGTCCACAGATATTAATAATTTTCTAATATTAAAGACGAATATCTGGA
Source organism: Mercenaria mercenaria (assembly GCF_021730395.1). Taxonomy (NCBI): domain Eukaryota; kingdom Metazoa; phylum Mollusca; class Bivalvia; order Venerida; family Veneridae; genus Mercenaria; species Mercenaria mercenaria. The sequence continues at coordinate 16,640,487 of NC_069361.1, read as the reverse complement.
TAGGATTCATTATTTGATAAAAAATAATAATCATCAACATGTTTTTTTGAAAATCGTACACGTGCTGACACCTCAGTTGTCTCCCGTTGTTTATTAGAGTTACCTTTCGTCCGGCGCAATAATACATTTGCAGTGAATCGCCGAGAAGTGTGAGGAAAATTAAAAACAATGTAAATAAACTAAATTAAACACCTTTTCAAGATGAATTTCAAGTGATCGTCATTATGCATTTAACCGCCTGACCTGTGTAGCATCTTAGATATCTGTTCTAAGGTATTTATTGTGTAGAATGTCATGTTATGCCCTGGCAATGCTAATCCCACTCTGATTTTTTTGTTTACATTTTTATCAATGAGAAATATGGCGTGCATCCCGAGCTGAAATGACGTGGCGTTCAATTTTTACATGTTTGAGCAAACCTGGTGTGTTAGAAAGAAAATCTCATCCTTCAACATTATTTGGAACACTGTTATTGTAAAAAACCTGTTTTTTCCTTATACAAAAGCTTAATATTTTGTGTTAAATGTACTTTCACAAAGACCTCTGTTTTCCTATTACATTCTTTAGTAACCAAATCCTTATCCACAAAATACTGAATATTAAGGTGTCCATCAGTATTATATCAGTTTAGGAATATGTTTTTTTATTTTCCCACCATCGATTTCTTGAATATGCACCCCTTCCGCATTTCTGTATGAACTGTGAATGTAGCAATATGCGTCCCCTTAATATGCATGACCTGACACAGTGCACACAAAAACTTCACTCATTTCTATTTTAACATCAACAAACATTAAAAATTTTGTTCCATAACAAAACAAATAGGCGGAGGTATATAGTAAAAGGGTCATTACAATAGTAGCTAGATCTAGGATTTTGTATTCAGCTCTAGTGGATTTTGCACTCAGCTCTTGTGCACTTCATGAGATCCGATATGACAAAATCCACTTGAGCTGAATACAGCATCCCAGATCGAGCTACTATTATAATAACCCTATTATATCAATTATTTACCATTATCTGACAGTGACTAAAATTAGTATTTCTGATAAATAAAGCTCTAAATCCATCCCTTCAAACTTATTACTCTATCAATAAGAGCAACTTATCTCAAAAGTTTTAACTACTAACTGCCAAAATGCTCCATATCAAAACGTATACAAGAATCTTAAATACTTTATACAAAAGATATGACTACACTACAAGTTCATCGTAAATACAGAAATAAGGGATAAAAGAAGCTTTTAAAAAGAATGATAATTTATTAAAGTAATGATGACTTACTTCTTCTGCTGATACTAGGGTCCACCTCCACACCTTTCTCGTAAGGTGTACCTCCGTTCATATACAGATCATATGTCCTACAAGATAAACCATTCACTTCAAGGTAACTGGCATCATAGTACAGAGACACTTTAATTATATGTACATTGTAATTGCATATGAAGCAAAATGCACCAGTAATTAGCTTGTCATTCAATCTTTTCAGGAATAATAATATCTGTCATGTGTTTACGAATCGGATAGAAATATCCGTCCTGAGGGCACCTGCGCATTGGGCAATAATGAGGCTTGCCGAATTACCGCCCATGCGCAGGTGGCCGAGGGACGGATATTTCCATCCAAATTGTAAACACAGGACTGATATTTTTTCTTGCATATCGTATACATGCTAGCATTTTATTCTGGCAGATTATTTTTCTTGCATACCGTATTTTACAAAAGGTAGAAATAGTTTCTTTTTAGCACTATAATCTATTTCTTATGGTGGAGAATGAACACAAAGTGCGGGAAATTAACGTCCGTAAGCAGAAGTGACGTCATGATGTTTTGCGTTACGCACAATAACAAAGTTCCACTTTAGTTTTATCGTTTGTAGCATAACGTTATGTTCTTACGGTAAACTAACGTATTTTGAATCAAGAAATATACTATAAGGAACGGAGAGAAACTATCAAGGTACCTGCTTTTTTCGTATTTTACATCAACAATATATTATCAGTGCATGAACCACTAGTTGTCATTAACAGCACGAGAGTCATCTGGCATGGGGGGTGTCAGATGGGTTTTGCCGGCATGGGTAAAATCACCGGAAACGCCAGTCCGATGTGCAAGAAAGGCAATTAAAGAATAGAATATATCACTAGAAAAATCAGTACTGTGAAATTTTTGTCTAAAACAGATAAAGGTTGAGGAGATGCAGAGACAAAATTTTGTGGCTCAAAAACTGAATCTCCAAGCAGATTTTAAGTACAGTAATCATAGGGCCATAACTCACTAAACAAGAGGGCCATGAAGGCCCTGTATCGCTCACCTGACCTATTGACCTAAAGATCAACAAGCAAATTCGATGAATTGAATCCCCCGCCGAAAGGGTCAGAGTTTGAGGAACGGCAAAAAAATATATCCAGCAAAAGTTAAAAATGTTACCAAGAAGCAAATAATTTCATTAGTCAAAATCAAATTAAAAGAAAATGAATGGTTTTTTTTGGGGGGGGCTGGGGTGGGGGGGGGGGGGTGGGGTGAGGATACAACAGTTTACATGTTGATTATAAATATTGATAGAAAATGAAAAATGAAAAAAAAAATAAAAAAATTTTAAAAAAGGGGGGGGGGGGGGGGGGGGGGGAAACCAGGTGTAGGTACACAAACATCACATGTTTATAATAAATTTTAAATGGAAAAGAATAAAAGAAGTTAATGAAATTCCCCAAATTGGTTGGTTTTTTATGTACAGATCTGTGGATTTTTAAACCAATTAAAGGGCAATAACTATATGGAAAATTGACCAATCGAAAAAAAACTTGAAGGGCATCGTCGCAGTATCTTGGTTCATGTCTGTTTCAAGTTTGATGAAATTCTACCTGCTATTACTGAGAAATGGCTGCAGACGGACATTTTTCATTAAATCAAGGGCAATAACTTGACGGAAATTGACCCATCAAAAAAAAAAACTTGATGGGCATCAGCACAGTATCTTGGTTCATGTCTATTTCAAATTTGATGAAATTCTACCTGTTAGTTACTGAGAAATGGGGTGCAGACAGACATTTTTTATTAAATCAAGGGCAATAACTCTGAGGGAAATTGACCAATCAAAAAAAAAATTGATGGCATCATCGCAGTATGTTGGGTTTATGTTTATTTCAAGTTTCATGAAAATTTCTACCAAGTAGTTACTGAGAAATGGCTGCGGACAAACAGACGGACGGACGGACTGACGGACGGACAACGCCATTTCAATACCCCCCTCCCGATTTCATCGGCGGGGGATAACAAGATTAACATTCTGACCAAGTTTCATTAAGATACGGTCATAAATGTGGCCTCTAGATTGTAAACTCACTTTTCCTTTGATTTGACCTGGTGACCTAGTTTTTGACCCAACATGACCCAGATTCAAACTGGACCTTGAGATCATCAAGATTACCATTCTGACCAAGTTTCATGAAGATACAGTCATAAATGTGGCCTTTACAGTGTTAACAAGCTTTTCCTTTGATTTGACTCGGTGAACTATTTTTTGACCCCCACCTGACCCAGATTTGAAAATGACTTATAAATCATCAAGATTAACATTCTGACCAAGTTTCATTAAGATATGGTCATAAATGTGATCCTACATAACCAAGATTCGAACTTGACCTTGAGATCATCAAGATTACCATTCTGACCAAGTTTCATGAAGATACATCATAAATGTGGCCTCTACAGATATAACAAGCTTTTCCTTTGATTTGACCTGGTGACCTAGTTTTTGATCCCACATGACCCAGGTTCAAAACTGACCTAAAGATCATCAAGATTAACATTCTGACTCAGTTTCATGAAGATAGAGTCATAAATGTGGCCTCTAGAGTGTTAACAAGCTTTTCCTTTGATTTGACCTAGTGACCTAGTTTTTTATCCGACCTGACCCAGATTTGAAAGTGATCTAAAGATAATCAAGATTAACACTCTGACTAAGTTTCATGACCATACAGTCATAAATGTGGCCTCTAGAGTGTTAACAAGCTTTTCCTTTGATTTGACTTGGTGACCTAGTTTTTGATCCTACATAACCCAGATTCATACTGGACTTTGAGATCATCAAGATTAACATCCTGACCAAGTTTCATGAAGATACAGTCATAAATATGGCCTCTACATTGTTAACAAGCTTTCCCTTTGATCTGACCTGGTGACCTAGTTTTTGACCCCTGATGACCCAATATCGAACCCGTCCAAGATTTTATTGAGGGTAACATTCTGACCAAGTTTCATTAAGATTGGGCCAAAATTGTGACCTCTAGAGTGTTAATAAGCTTTTCCTTTGATTTGACCTGGTGACCTAGTTTTTAACCCCAGATGACCCAATCTCGAATTTGTCGAAGATTTTATTAAGGGTAACACTCTGACCAAGTTTCATTAAGATTGGGCCAAAATTGTGACCTCTAGAGTGTTAACAAGTTTTTCCTTTGATTTCACCTGGTGACCTAGTTTTTGAACCCAGATGACCCAATATCAAACTCATCCAAGATTTTATTGAGGGTAACATTCTGACAAAGTTTCATTAAGATTGGCTCAAAATTGTGACCTCTAGAGTGCTAACAGTCAAATTGTTGATGACGACGACGGATGACTGACGACAGACGACGGACACAGGGCGATCACAAAAGCTCACCTTTGAGCACTTTGTGCTCAGGTGAGCTAAAAACAGCTGTTTGTAAAACATGTATTTCCCCCATGATAGCATGTCCCATTATCAGTCCTGTATTCACTATGACCTTGACCTTCTAACCCCAAAACAATATGGGTTATCTACTTCATAAGCTCAATTATGCTATCAAATTTGAAAATACTGAGATAAGTGGTTCTCAAGTTATTGAGCTGAAACAAATTTCAAGGTTCAGGCCCCTTTGACCCTCCCCCCCCCCCACCACTCCCCCAACCCACTTCCAAAAAATAAGAGGTTATCTACTTCATAAACCCAATCATGCTACCAAGTTTAAATGCTCTGAGTCAAGTGGCTCTCAAGTTATTGCAGGGTAATGGTATGCTCTTCAGACAGAAGGATCAACCGACATATGCAAAGCAATATACTCGCCATTCTTCGAATGGGGCATAGAAAAAGTTCAACTATCAAACCTGTAACACATGCAGCTAAGCTTGGAACTGATCATTCCTATGAATCTATGTAGTATAGGAGAATCAGCAGTCTAGATAAATTTTATTATGATAAAGGCCTTTAAGGAGCCCTAACTCAAAACATATAATCTCATAAGAACATAACAGGGATTTACACAATTAGAGCACATATCCATCATTGCTATATAGTTGGACTCTCTGACTGACTTTTATGTAGACTTCATGTATAACAAGAATTTGTAACAGAGTTACCAGCGTCCCACACCTAAGGACATTTATCACAAAACATACTGCATGCAAATACAGCATCTTCTAAATAATAGGGCAACATACTAACAATGTAACTATGTAAGTTATAACTTTATAGCATATATTTCATGAAGACATTATGAAGTTTGAAAATGTCTGGAAATCTACAATTATAGGTGAATGCTTTTAAATGCTAATAAATTATCTTTAGTTTAAAGATTTAATTTGATATTATTTTTAAACTGGTAAGGAAAAATAAATAAGAGGGTCATGATGACCCTGGATCGCTCACCTGAGTAATATGAGCTACATGTTTCAAATGTCAAACTGATGCTAAAATATTAAGAAGAGGGCCATGAAGGCCCTGAATCGCTCACCTGACCTATTGACCTAAAGATTATCAAGATTAACATTCTGACTAAGTTTCATTAAGATATGGTCATAAATGTGGCCTCTAAAGTGTTAAGTAGCTTTTCCTTTGATTTGACCCAGTGACCTAGTTTTTGACCCCACATGACCCAGATTCAAACTGGACCTAAAGATCATCAAGATTCACATTCTGACTAAGTTTCATGACCATACAGTCATAAATGTGGCCTCTAGAGTGTTAACAAGCTTTTCCTTTGATTTTACCCGGTGACCTAGTTTTTGAACCCACATGACCCAGTCATCAAGATCAATATTCGGATCAAGTTTCATTAAGTTTGGGCCAAAATTGTGACCTCTATAGTGTTAACAAGCTTTACATTTGATTTGACCTGGTGACCTAGTTTTTGACCCAAGATGACCCAAAATCAAACTCATCCAAGATTTTATTGAGAGTTACATTCTGACCAAGTTTCATTAAGATTGGGCCAAAATTGTGACCTCCAGGCTGTTAACAGTCAAATTGTTGACGACAACGGACCACTGACAGACGACTGACAGACGACGACGGATGACGGACACAGGGTGATCACAAAAGCTCACCTTTGAGCAATTTGTGCTCAGCCGAGATAAAAAAGTAGGTCACACTCATGGTCACTGAAAGTCAGTGTTAAGATCAGTGTGCAAAACTGTATAATATGTTATCCAAATTTCAAGGCTGTATCTTAAAAAACAAGAAAGTAGGTCAGTAGGTCAAGGTCACAGTCAAGTGACCCCTAATTAATTAAACAGTCTAGGAAATATGATCAGATAATTTTTTAAGTATTTTTTCCTATAAAACTCAAATACAAGTGACCCCCGGGGTGGGGCTTCTTTTCACCCCAGCGGCATAATTTGAACAATCTTGTTAGAGAACCACTAGGCAATGCTACATACCAAATATCAAATGCCTAGGCCTTGAACTTTCAGACAAGAAGATTTTCAATTTTTTTTCCTATAGAAGTCTATGTAAAACTTGGGACCCCAGGGCAGAGCCTCTTTTCACCCCAGGGGCATAATTTGAACAATTTTGGTAGAGGACCATTAGGCAATGCAACACACTAAATATCAAAAGCCTATGCCTTGCAGTTTCAGGCAAGAAGATTTTTAAAGTTTTTTTCCTATATAAGTCTATGTAAAACTTGGGACTCCCCCTGGGTGGGGCCTCTTTTCACCTCAGGGGCATAATTTGAATAATCTTGGTAGAGGACCACTAGGCAATGCAAACATACCAAATATCAAAAGCCTAGGTCTTGTGGTTTCAGACAAGAAGATTTTTTAAGTTTTTTCCTATATAAGTTTATGTAAAACTTGTTACCACTGGGGCGGGGCCTCTTTTCACCCCAGGGTAATAATTTGAACAATTTAGTAGAGGACCACAAGGCAATGGTACATACCAAATATCAAAGGCCTAGGTCTTGTTGTTTCAGACAAGAAGATTTTTAAAGTTTTTTCCTATATAAGTCAATGTAAAACTTGGGACCCCAGGGGTGGGGCCTCTTTTCACCTCAGGGGCATAATTTGAACAATCTTCATAGAGGACCATTAGATGATGTCACATGCCAAATATCAAGGCTCTATGCCTTACAGTTTTGGACAAGAAGATTTTTTAAGTTTTTCATTTCGGTTGCCATGGCAACCAGAGTTCTGTGTGGAATTCAATTCTTTGAACAACTTTTGAAGGGGACCACCCAAGGAACATCCAGGCCAAGTTTCATCAACTTCCACCAAATGGTTTCAGAGGAGATGTTGTTTAAAGGAAAGTGTGGACGGACGGACGATGGATAATCGTTAGCTTTCTTCTATGTTAGCCTATATCATATATACATGTCACACACATTTTTGAACCTAGGGCAATAATTTGAACAATCTTCTAGCTATTACGGATCCAGAAAAGACGATTTTCGAAGTTTCTTATATACAAGTCTATAGTAAGAACATGTCACACACAGGGGCGTGGCCATTTTTGACCTTAAGGCAATAAATTGGACCAATCTGACTAAAGTACATCTCCTATTACGCTACGCATAGGATCTGAAAACGACCTATTCATTGCCTCGTTCTGATGGCCCTTTCACTAGCCAATCAGAGCCTAGCTTACAACATCTTGCAAATCTACCTCTAGCATTGACTTTTGATATTTACAATCCTTATGTCGTAATGTATCAGATAGCCGGTTAGCTCAGTCGGTAGGCCACTTGCTTTGTAAGCGAGGGGTCCCGGGTTCGAGTCCTGGAATAACTGCATATTTTTTCTTGCTCTTTGACAATCGAACAAGTCGCCTGATTGGATAACATAACAAGAGCACCGCCTTGCGGGTGCTGACGCTCATCTGATTTTTTTTGTATAATAGAAATATTGTCCTACCCATGATTTTCTAAGTCTAAAAAGGGTCATCACTCTTGCAAAAAGCAGGATAGAGTTATGTTTCTTGATGTACAGTGTCCACTTATGATGGTGAAAAACTGTTGCAAGTTTTAAAGCAATAGCTTTGATAGTTTATGAGAAAAGTTGACTTAAACATAATATTCAACCAAGAAAATGATTTTTCTAAGTCCAAAAGGGGCAATAATTATTGCAAAAAGCAGGATGGAGTTATGTTGCTTGCTGAACAGGGTCAGCTTATGATGGTGAACAAGAGTTGCAAGTTTTAAAGCAATAGCTTTGATAGTTTAAGAGAAAAAGTTGACCTAAACATAAAACTTAACCAAGAAATCTGATATTTTCTAAGTCCAAAAGGGGCCATAAATCTTGCAAAAAGCAGGATGGAGTTATGTTTCTTGCTGTACAGGGTCAGCTTATGATGGTGAACAAGTGTTGCAAGTTTTAAAGGAATAGCTTTGATAGTTTAGGATAAAGCTGACCTAAACATAAAACTTAACCAAGAAAACTGATTTTCTAAGTCCAAAAGGGGCAATAATTCTTGCAAAAAGCAAGATGGAGTTATGTTTCTTGATGTACAGGGTCTGCTTATGATGGTGAACAAGTATTCCAAGTTTCAAAGCAAAAGCTTTGACAGTTTAGGAGAAAAGTTAACCTAAACATAAAACTTAACCAAGAAATCTGATATTTTCTAAGTACAAAAGGGGCCATAAATCTTGCAAAAAGCAAGATGGAGTTATGTTTCTTGCTATACAGGGTCAGCTTATGATGGTGAACAAGTATTCCAAGTTTCAAAGCAATAGCTTTGATAGTTTAGGAGAAAAGCTGACCTAAACATAAAACTTAACCAGGCAACGCCGACGCAGACGCCGACGCCGACAACCGCTCAAGTGATGACAATAACTCATCATTTTTTTTCAAAAAATCAGATGAGCTAAAAATAGCAATAATGGAAATCCAAAATATACAGAAGACGAATGTGAATGGGTCGTTCTCAGATCTTCGTTTAGAAGATCAAGTACTTTAGTCAGATTGTAAATTGGACAATAAGGGTAGTCAAAGCCTTATATCACATTGCCAAATATCAAAGCTCTAGAGAAGATTTTTAAAGTCTGATAGCTAAAAAACCTATTTTTAACCAAAAATACCCATATGTTCAATGAACCAGAACCATTTGAACAACTTTGAAAGAGAGCTACCCAGAGATCATTTGTGTAAAGTTTCATCAAAATCCATTCAGTGGTTTTGGGGATGTTGTTTAAAGAAATTGTTGATGAAAAGTGACCACACCCTCTGGCGGCCATGTTTTTTTTGACAAATTAGAAAAAATTGAACAATATCTGTAGGTCACACAAGGACAATTGGTCTGAAATTATTTTAAAACAGGGCTAGCAGTTTTCATACAAGAAGATTTTCTAAGTTTCTACTACATATATATATAGGGAAAAGTGACCACGCCCCCCCCCCCCCCCCCCCCCCCCCCCCCCCACTGGCAGCAATGTTTTTTGACGAATCGGAATAATCAGAACAATCTTGGTAGAGGGCTGAACAAGGACCATTTGTTTAAAATCATTTTCAAATCAGGCTAGCAGTTTTATACAAGAAGATTTTTAAAGTTTCCACTATATACATATAGGGAAAAGTGACCACGCCTTCTAGAGGGCATGTTTTTTGACAAATCAAAATAATTTGAATACTCTTGGTAGAGGGTCACACAAGGGCCACTTGTGTAAAATTATTTAAACAAGAGGACTATGATGGTCCTGAATCGCTCACCTGTCCCTACATGAACTGAGTATGACGTCGTTTTTTCTATTATTTGACATAGTGACCTAGTTTTTGAGCTCATGTGACCTAGTTCTGAACTTGACCTAGATATCATCAAGATAAAAATTCTGACCAATTTTTATGAAGATCCATTGAAAAATATGGCCTCTAGAGAGGTCACAAGGTTTTGCTATTATTTTACATAATGACCTAGTTTTTAAAGGCATGTGCCCCAGTTTTGTACTTGACCTAGATATCATCAAGGTGAACATTCTCACAAATTTTCATGAAGATATCATGAAAAATATGGCCTTCAGAAAGGTCACAAGGTTTTTCTATTTTTAGACCTACTGACCTAGTTTTTGACGGCAGTTGACCCAGTTTCGAACTAAACCTAGATATTATCAAGGTGAACTCTTGTCAATTTTCATGAAGATCCATTGAAAAATATGGCCTCTACAGAGGTCAAAAGGTTTTCCTATGTTTAGACCTAGTGACCTAGTTTTTGACCGCAGTTGACCCGGTTTCAAACTTGACCTAGATATCATCAAGATGAACATTCAGATCAAATTCCAAACAGATCCCACGAAAAATATGGCCTCTAGAGTGGTCACAAGGTTTTTCTATTATTTGACCTACTGACCTAGTTTTTAACCGCATGTGACCCAGTTTCAAACTTGACCTAGATATTATCAAGATGAACATTCTGACCAATTTTCATGCAGATCCCATGAAAAATATGACCTCTAGAGAGGTCACAAGGCTTTTCTATTATTTGACCTACTGACCTAGTTTTTGACTGCAGTTGACCCAGTTTCGAACTTGACCTAGATATTATCAAGATGAACATTTTGACCAATTTTCATGCAGATCCCAAGAAAAATATGACCTCTAGAGAGGTCACAAGGATTTTCTATTATTTGACCTTCTGACCTAGTTTTGACCACAGTTGACCCTGTTTCAAACCTGACCTAGATATCATCAAGGTGAACATTCTCACCAATTTTCATGAAGATCCACTGAAAAATATGGCCTCTAGAGAGGTCACAAGGTTTTTCTATTTTTAGACCTACTGACCTAGTTTTTGACCGCATATGACCCAGTTTTAAACTTGACTTAGATATTATCAAGGTGAACATTCTGACCAATTTTCATGCAGATCCCATGAAAAATATGAGAGGTCACAAGGTTTATCTATTATTTGACCTACTGACCTAGTTTTGGACCGGACGTGACCCAGTTTCAAACTTGACTTAGATATTATCAAGATGAACATTCTGACCAATTTTCATGCAGATCCCATGAAAAATATGACCTCTAGAGAGGTCACAAGGATTTTCTATTATTTGACCTACTGACCTAGTTTTTGACCGCAGTTGACCCAGTTTCAAACTTGACCTAGATATCATCAAGATGAACATTCTGATCAATTTTCATGCAGATCCCATGAAAAATCGGCCTCTACAGAGGTCACAAGGCTTTTCTATTATTTGATCTACTGACCTAGTTTTGGACTGGATGTGACCCAGTTTCAAACTTGATCTAGATATCATCAAGATGAACATTCTGACCAATATTCATGCAGATCCCATGAAAAATATGACCTCTAGAGAGGTCACAAGGATTTTCTATTATTTGTCCTACTGACCTAGTTTTTGACCGCAGTTGACCCAGTTTCGAACTTGACCTAGATATCATCAAGGTGAACATTCTCACTGATTTTCATGAAGATCCATTGAAAAATATGGCCTCCAGAGAGGTCACAAGGTTTTTCTATTTTTAGACCTACTGACCTAGTTTTTGACCGCATGTGACCCAGTTTCGAACTTGACCTAGATATCATCAAGGTGAACATTCTGACTAACTTTCATAAAGATCCCATGAAAAATATGACCTCTAGAGTGGTCACAAGCAAAAGTTTACGCACGCACGGACAGACGGACGGACGCTGCGTGATCACAAAAGCTCACCTTGTCACTATGTGACAGGTGAGCTAAAAAGGCCTGCAGTTTCACAAAAGAAGATTTTTGAAATTTCCAATATATACATATAGGGAAAAGTGACCACACTTCCTGGTGGCCATGTATTTTGACGAATGGGTATAATTTGAAAAATCTTGGTAGAGGGCGACATAAGGACCATTTGTGTGAAATTATTTCAAAATCAGACCATTGGTTTAGGAGATTTTTCTAGTTTTAGCTCTGGTGGCCCCTATGTGCAACCAAGCGGAACCGTTTGAATAACTTTGGTACAGGACCACCCAAGGAACAACCAGGCCAAGTTTCATCAAAATCCATTCAGTGGTTTTGGAGAAGATGTCGTTAAAACACAACTGTTGATGACGGACAGATGCACGATGGACACAGTGTGATCACAATAGCTCACCATGAGCACTTTGTGCTCAGGTGAGCTAAAAATCAGACCAGTGGTTTTAAGGGAAGAGAAAGTATGCAAACTTAAATATTTTTATCATTACTGAGTTAATTAGAGGCTTGCATAAAATATCAATATTTGTTGTTTATCAACTGGGTCAAAAACAACTAAGAACGAATTTTGTGCCAGAATCTTTGACTTATTACATGTGCAAAGCATCCCAAACAGAGGCAAGAGAAAGCACTCTTTCCCACATAGTGAATCTATTTTCGCGAGCCAAAGAAAATGACAAGTTGTTGATTGCTAAGAAGACCATTAGTATTGCAAAGGTAAATGCATGTCAATGTATCCTGGTAAAATAATAAGAGTAAAAGGAAAAAGAAACGGGCCTAAATTCATGACTGAACACTTGTCAGAAGTCTGAAATACATATATACTGGCAGCCCCTCCGATCAGCAGTCACCTGACTTAAGCAGCCAAAGTGTTTCCCCTGATTGGCTGCTTAAGACAGGTTAGACTGAAGTCATATTGGGAAAACTAGCCCTACCCCTAGTGGCCATGTTTTAACAAAACAGAATAATTTGGAGGTATTTGGTAAAAGTTCACCCAAGGAACATTTTTATGAAATTATTTTGAACATGGGCCAGCTCCAGTTATTTCTCAAAGCTCTATAGTTAATCTCAGTACCATCAGGGGAAATAATCAGCAGTTTTTCTCTATCTTATTAAGTGAATGAATTACCTCTCTTAGTAGAATAAAACCAAAAGAGGAAGTAAATTTTAATCAAATTTCCTAATAAAACTAAAAAAGAAAGTAGATTTAAAGTAATTAACATCATTATGTCTTTAAAGACAGAAAAATAGACAAAAAATAAATCACATTTTAACAGGAAATTATTTTCAAGGTGAGTGGATCATAGCTGGCATGTCTTCTTTTAAAACAAGAGCTGTCGGAGGACAGCAACGCTCGACTATTTAACAGCCTTGTCGCTTGAATGAATAAGAAAGTCGAAAAAGGGGCATAATTTAGTAAAAAAGTAAAATAGGGTTATGGAACCTGCATAGTGCTTATCAGCTCATGACAGTGGACAAGTGTATGAAGTTTCAATCCATTCCCATTAGTGGGTACTGATACCAGCTTACATATAAGAATTTAACCCAAAAACTCCTAAGTTGAAAAAGGGGCATAATTTTGTAAAATGCAAAGTTGAGTTATTGACCCTTTGCACTGCATGTCATATCATGACAGTGAACTAGAGTGTGAAGTTTCAATCCTTTCCCATTAGTGGATACTGAGATACCAGCTTACATACAAAAACTTAACCAAAAATTTCTATGTTGAAAAAGGGGCATAATTTTGTGAAAAGGCAAAATAGAGTTATGAAACCTGTGCAATGTAAGTCAGATTATCACAGTAAATAAGTGTGTGAAGTTTCAATCCATTCCCACAAGTGGTTACTGAGATACCAGCTTACATACAAAACCTTAACCAAAAATTTCTAAGTCAAAAAAGGGGCATAATTTTGTAAAAAAGCAAAACAGAGTTATGGAACCTGTGCAATGTAAGTCAGTTTATCACAGTGAATAAGTGTGTGAAGTTTCAATCCATTCCCACAAGTGGTTGCTGAGATACCAGCTTACATACAAAAACTTAACCAAATCGGGACGCGGACGCCGACGCATGGGCGAGTCCAATAGCTCTACTATTCTATGAATAGTCGAGCTAAAAAATTGAAATACATCTATTTCTTTACAGCTTGACCTTTTTAATGGAAAACTTTATTTTGTTAAAAGAGTCTTCCTGTCCTATTTCCAGTTGTAATATATCATATAGCACCAGAAAGTACATACATACAGAATTTAAATAGACATTATATTTTCTAATACCAAAATTTCTCAGCAGCTCTGATATTTTAATTTAAAAAAATTAGATTTAATGATGATAAAAGCATTAATTGCTTGCTGTTTACATTTCCAGAATGTCTCAAGATCCTGATTATTACCAAACTGTATCATTGAAGCTGTCAAATGTGCTCAATGATATTGGTGTCAATGAGAGAATGATTCTGAAGAGGAGGAGGACGGTCTTGTTGATGGAAACTATGGCTACTAGTACTTACAGATTGCTGGGCAAGAATGCTTCCATCTATTATTTTGGTAGCCAGTCTGAAGTGTCTACAACAACAGGGCTCCATTCAGACATTGATATACTCATATGCAACAATAAGAATGATGTAATACAGAACTGGACTGAGTGGCAACCTGGCAGGCACAATCTACTGATGATCCAGGATGAGACCACATCACCAGGTTACTGTCTACTACAACGTTTGAGGGATGGTGAGCCTCTTCCTCTTCCTATTTCTTTCCTTGATCATATACCAGACAGTAATCTTAGAGTTAGCAGAGGTAAAGTGCTGCTGAAGAACACACTTTTTAGAGATGTCATTGGAGCAGGAAGTGCAATAAATGGTCCTGCTGAATCAATGCAAGGAAGGCCAGGTTTTGCTGATAAAGATTTTGTTGCAGCATGCCACTGTAAATCATGGCCTGCAGAAGCCAAACCTTGGTTATTAAGACAAGGTAAAGGAAGATGGCCTACAGAAAACATGAAGAGATACTGCGAGACTACAGGATGTTTTGTTGTGCCAGTAAGCAGTAAAAATGGCCAGAATGAAGAACTTGAATGGAGAATATCTACTTCTCATGCTGAAAGATGTCTGATGTTCAGTTTAAACATCACACAATTAAGATGTTACATCCTGATGAAGATGATTCTTAAAACATTTATAAATCCTCAATGTGATTCTGTCCTTTCAAGTTTCATGTGTAAAACTGTTTTATTTCATTGTATACAAAATACACATTCAAATAACTGGCAGGAATCCAACTTACTCCCATGTTTGATGTGCTGCCTTACAATATTGCAGAACTTTGTTAGACAAGAAAACTGTCCACATTTTATAATACCTGAAAACAACCTGCTGGCAGAAAGAATTTCACCTCATAACAAACATAAAACTCTTGAAATCTTACAAAATATTATACAAAGTGAGGGTTGTGCACTGCTGGAGATTCCCATTGATGACCTTGGTAGGAGACTGCAGGTGAAGATGAACATGGATGAAGCTTTTCAGTATTATCAAACTCCAGCCCAAAAACATGCCCTTATTTCAACAAAGCTGCTACTTTCTACTGCCAATATAGTAATTGCCAGTCACAGGATCCTTTTAACAAAAAAAACGCATGATGGAAATGAGATAGTGCGTGAAAATTTATCAAACTTTATATTAACACTAACTAAAATGTACAGGAAAATGGGTTTTAATTGTCTGGAAAAATCTGCAATGAAGCTTTTAGCATCTCTGCTTTCATCTTCACTAGGGTCTGTGATAGCATCTCATGACATTTACACTACTCGCAGTATATCCTCAGAAGCACTGGTCTGGTTTTCAGTTGGTTTGAATTCAGATGTGTCATCTGGTAGATTGAAACTTGCATCAGCATTATATTGTGCTGGATATATGGAAAGAGCAGAGTTTGTTCTGAGGAATACTGAAGCTAAGTATGATCTGAATACTGTTGAACCTGTATGTGGATGTTTTGATCAATGCAACAGTCACGAAAGGTCAGAATTCATCAATAAATGTAACACTGGAAATGAAGAAGTGATAAAACATTACACAGCATTTTGTGTTAGCTTTCTTAAGTGTGAAATTTGCTGTGTTCCTGAAGAGCTACAGTATGAAATGTTTAGATCTACACAAGAGGACATGCTTGAAAGGGATGAAGGACTTGACTTTTGGATGGACTTGGCTGTGGTAGATAGTTTCCCTTATCTCTACTTCCTACAGTACAAAACTTACAGTGCTCTTCAGAGGGTGGCAGACCAACAATGTGCACTTGCAAACCTTGTCACTACCATTGAAACAGAACCAAACCTAAACCACAGGGAAACATCACTGAACTTACTAGGACAGTGTATGGAACAGGAAAACCGACATACTGATGCTTTACGCTGCTACATGATATCTCTGAATATCCGTGCAAGAAACAATGCTGCAAACTTACTGATCTGTAGACTTCTCAATAAAATAGTTAACATGCAGGAAAATACACTGAGCTGAACAGGGTATTCTATGGAACATGCAGGAAAATACACTGAGCTGAACAGGGTATCCTATGGAACATGCAGGAAAATACACTGAGCTGAACAGGGTATTCCATGGAATATGCAGGAAAATACACTGAGCTGAACAGGGTATTCCATGGAACATGCAGGAAAATACACTGAGCTGAACAGGGTATTCCATGGAACATGCAGGAAAATACACTGAGCTGAACAGGGTATTCCATGGAACATGCAGGAAAATACACTGAGCTGAACAGGGTATTCTATGGAACATGCTATACCTATCTACATAAAGATACTGTATGTTACTTTAAAAACACTTATGAATTATCTGTTATTCATACAAGTACTATACATTCTATGTAGAGGACTTAATGTTTAAGTCATTCATGAAGAAAAATTGTATGAACCGATGTGCATTATACACAAACAAATGCTGTCTAATGACAGTGTGCTAGACTATCTGAGACCCTTGCACATAATACTTGCTTACATTCAACAGCTTTATCAAACTTTTCTTTAGAATAGTGCATAATTTTGTAAACTGTCAACAGGCAATATGAAATCTGATTTACAATGGTCATTTCACAATGTTGAAGACTACTGAAGAGTTTTAAAGGATTCAATTAAACCAATGCAAATTATTGCAGTTCCAGTAACATGTTGGAAAAAATTAGGATAGGTAGGCAGGAAAAATGTTTTATTTCAAAATTTGTTTTATTTTGCTAAACTAAACTGTAGCAGGAATAGATGATTTTGATACTGCTATCATACAGAAAGGATATAACATCTCTGACTGTACACTTCTGAATGGATATGCCTGCTATTTCTTATCAAATTTAACATTTTCTTCTCTATATTAATATTAAGATTGACCAAATAAAAAGCAACCTTTATTGTTAAATAAACAGATATCAAAAAAACATTTCTTTGTAATACTTGAGCAAATATGACAAAGTAGCTTTTAGTCTCAGTACTTAAGCTTGACAGAAACAAGGAGCTGTATTTTCAAAACACAAAATCATGTCCCCAGGTATATGACCAAACATGTTCTTCTTTTAGAGGTTTTAAGTTTAAAGGTGAAGATCATATGAAGGTCAAGGTCAGTTTGTAGGTCTTGTCACAATGTTTGCTGAGTGAGAGTATGGTCTAACTGGGTCATTTTTGTGGACTGTAGGACCAAAAATGTTGCCTATTAAAAGTTTTAACTCATATGATGGTCAAGGTCATTTAAATACAGTAACTGTCAGTTTGTTGGTCTGCAAGTATGAAAGATTGAGTCATAAATGTGGGAAGTAGGCAATCTGGTTCATAAAGACAGACAAACAGATTAACGGAAACAGTTCAGTCACTATATGTCCGGGGCAAAAAGATTAACTGATCTAGCCATGCTGTAGAAAACTCCATTCTGCCTTTGAGCCAAGACAACAGTTATAGGGTTCTGTTGGTTGAAATGCCAATACTAGAACAGCAAACATGCTGCTGTCTTTCATGATGGACAGTTGCTTGACTGACAGTTTCTTTGGCACTCCCTGTCCTACTATTCAGCATTCCCTGCCCTACTAAGTCTCCAGATCTATCTTGACATTTACAATTATTGACTCTTGAGCCATTGAATATGATGTGATATTCACCGAAAGAGGTCAATATTGCCTTTTTCCAGTGAATATCACATCATATTCAATGGCTCAAGGGTCAATAACTGTTTTATTATATGGGTTCAGGTTTATGAATAAGTAACAAATATTTGTTGCTTGAAAGTAACAATAAATAACTTCTATTCTATTTTTAGAAAGTCATGTTTAATAGGGAAAACCCAGGGCACTAAGCATTAAACACGAAATATATTTTTAAAAGATGAAAAGCGGTTTCTACCAATGAAATTTAGGTTATTTTTAGAACATATAATAATGTTAATTGTTGAACTTGTTACACATTGTAATATTGCACGGCTTATCAAATGATGTAATGTTTGTTACAATTAGTATTATTATTGAATTACAATGATAAATCACATACTGTGAATCACTTAATTACGTCAGCACAAAATTTCGTGGTTCTGGCTAAAACGTCTGTTTCATGGGGACGTAAAGTCGGATTTCAAATTTTTGATTTTTTTTTTAATTTCCACAGGACTAGATCTAGCATATCATTTTGTTCTTACATGTGAAACATACACATGTCGAACAGTACTACCACTGTTACCGAATTTGCAATCTACACCGCAGGAGATTAGTGAATAATCATGTGCCCATTAATGGCCACGTTATCTTATACGACCCCTAATTTGCAAAACTTAATGAAACTTGGAAATATTTCATAAGAAAAGTCTGTGCCAGTCAAAAAGTGTCAAAACCGTAGCACCTGAGATATAGTCTTGCACAATTAACATTCATAATCAAAACAACAACTGATCTTGTGCATGTGTTATTTCCTGCCGAGAAACGTGTAAGGCCACACCAAATTGATTACTTGGTCAACAGATTTCCCGCTCCATTTTTTCCAGAATCAAAAACAAATATTTTTTTTTTGAAAATCAGCTTCTGCTCGCTTCAGTTTTTGCCGACCGATTTCTAAATTTCAGGGCGGGCATTTTTTCACTGTTTAGGGACCTTATTGTCATTGTTAAGAAACAGTAATTCATAAAATTTAATACTTTTAATCATAATTGTCCATTAAAATACCGGATGAACATGTTTGAGGCACTGTGTTGCCCCAGTTTGCAAAACTGACAGCCGAAATGACAGTTAGATTGTGTAAATAAATCTTGGAAAGATCATTAGGAAGAGTTTCCGCAAGACATTTTTTTCTCGAGATGAACATCAATATCACACTATTTTAAACACAGTGTCGTCTAATAGTGGTTGATAATTAGAACAACGTTTTACTGCGATCCTTAAAATTATGCATATATATCAGCAGTAACTTGGTAGTACTTAAATGATGAACAGGCGGTATAATTCAATTTAGACTTCACAACCAATGTTACATCATAAATAATGAATTGTTGAAATAACTTTGATTTTAAAGAATGGTAAATTGCTTCTATCAGCAATGTAAAATGAACACAATTTTCTGGCGGAGAAGGGGTACGCACATGGAACTTTATTAGGGCAAAGGAATCCTAAAGAGCTTACAAACTCACAATCCAAGACAACATGTATTAAAGGCTTACTTTTTTATTTTTCATATAGAGTTGAAATACAAGAATATTATTTAACTGTTTATAGATTCTTTTTCAGAGTTGTTTAATGGGTACCATCAGATCTATTTATCAACAAGAGGGCCATGATGGCTCTATATCGCTCACCTGTTATCATTGCACTTGAGGACAAGAAGGTCCTCAGCAAAAATTATCTAAGTCCAAAGGACAGGAACAACAAAGGGAAGAAATTTAACCAAAAAGAAAAAAAAATTCTTACAAGGTACAGATATGTCAAAATACACCTAAAAATTGGAGATACCATCCATGTTGTACCACAGAAAAGTGGTCTCGGTTTTTACCTACGGCCAATAATAAAAAAGTTACTAAAAATAAGCTATTTATAGTAACGTAAAAGGGAAGTAATTATAAAAAAATTATTGTAAATGAACAAAAGAAGGATCTGCCAAATAAATCTGTTGACATAAATCAAATTTCAGATCAGTATCTTCATTAGTTACAAAGATATACCCATTTTTATTTGAAATAAAGGGAGGTAATTTGACATAAAATCAGTCCATAGTTATCTACCCTGATTAGCTCAGTCCAACTAATGACAATAATGAAATTTCAAATAAGTCCTATAAGTACTTACTGATAAAAATCCATTTTGATTACAATCAGGGGAGGTAATCAGATATAAAATAACTCTGGAACCTACGATTGGATCTGATTTGTCATGGAATCCAAGATATATTGTTGTTGAAGATATTTTGGAAGTTTGTATCAAATAAAACCATAAATGAAGTCTCTATATGGCTGCAAAAGCCAAAATAGCCAATTTTGGACCTTTAAGGGGCCATAACTCTGGAACCCATAAAGGAATCTGGCCAGTTCAATAAAGGAACCAAGATCTTGTGGTAATACAAGTTGTGTGCAAGTTTGGTTAAAATCAAATCATAAATGAAGCTGCTATTGTGCAAACAAGGTCAAAATAGCTAATTTTGGCCCTTTCAGGGGCCATAACTCTGGAACCCATTAAGGGATCTGGCCGGCTTAAAAAAGGAACCGAGATCTTATGGTGACACAAGTTTTGTGCAAGTTTGGTAAAAATCAAGTTATAAATAAAGCTGCTATTGTGCAGACAAGATCAAAATAGCTAATTCTGGCTCTTTCAGGGGCCATAACTCTGGAACCCATAATGGAATTTCGCCAGTTGAAGAAAGGAACCAAGATCATATGGTGATACAAGTTGTGTGCAAGTTTGGTTAAAATAAAATCATAAATGAAGCTGCTATTGTGCAGACAAGGTCAAAATAGCTAATTCTGGCCCTTTCAGGGGCCATAACTCTGGAACCCATAATGGAATTTCACCAGTTGAAGAAAGGAACCAAGATCATATGGTGATACAAGTTGTGTGCAAGTTTGGTTAAAATAAAATCATAAATGAAGCTGCTATTGTGCAGACAAGGTCAAAATAGCTAATTCTGGCATGTCAGGGGCCATAACTCTGGAACCCATATAGGAATCTGGCCAGTTCAAGAAAGGAACCAAGATCTTATGGTGATACAAGTTGTGTGCTAGTTTGGTAAAAATCAAGTTATAAATAAAGCTGCTATTGTGCAGACAAGGTCAAAATAGCTAATTTTGGCCCTTTCAGGGGCCATAACTCTGGAACCCATAACGGGATCTGGCCAGTTCAAAAAAGGAACCGAGATCTTATGGTGATACAAGTTGTGTGCAAGTTTGGTTAAAATAAAATCATAAACGAAACCACTATCGTGCAGAAATTGTTGACGCACGGACGGACTGACGATGGACGACGGACGAAGGGTGATCACAAAAGCTCACCTTGTCACTATGTGACAGGTGAGCTAAAAAGAAACTGAGGATGATAATGCATTTATCAAAAGTCAGCCTTTTGCTATCTACTATGTGAAATCAAAGAATAACAGAAAGTGCAAAATTTGTCATTGAATTTACAAGTGAATTGGGCTATCAGTGGATGATGGACTTCCTGGTATATGGTGAAATTGCATTGAAAGTTGACAGACACTATGATATATAGGTCATGAGTACCTAATGTGCTGGTGAGGTGATTGCAGTATTTTCCATATATATAATGATTTCTGTTATACACTACATGAGAGTAACAGCTTTCTTATTCTTATGTAGTGACATAGAATCTAAGGCGAAACCCTTTATGTGGCCTGGGTACTGGCTTGCCTAGGATACAAACTTAGCGAACACATTAGTTCTATACACTAGAAATATGGTCAAATTGCAAGATTTTCTTGTATCCGCCTGTTGTCCCTCCAGTTTGTTTAAATGTCTAAATGTTTGAAAATATTACAATGTAGCGCGACCCGGTAAACATAGATATATTTGAGTCAGGTGTCGTGTGGCTGTCATGTATTTTGGGAACAGTTTGTCATTAAACCTTCAACATTTACAGATCTTTGGTTCTTTTATGTAATTTCAAGCCATTTTGACATGTATTTGCAGTGCTTGTTGATTTTTGTGACAAGTTTTTTTTTATTTGTTTTTCTTCAAATCGCTCCTAGCCCGCTCCAAAAATAGTTGAAATCCAAAAACAAATATTTTTCTTTTTATTTCGCTCGCCCGCTCCTAAATTTTTTGGGAAAAATCCGATGACCAATAAATTAATTTGGTGTGGCCTAATGTGAATTGGGTAATAATATATCAGACGCATCATTATGGGGAACATTTATGCCATGTAATTCTAAAATCCCTTCATGGATGGCAGACCGGACCAGAAACAGACCCTTGTAACCTTTGACTCTAAATTTGACCTTGACCTTTATAGCTAGGTCTCTTTGTCTTGTGCATGACATGTTGTCTCATTAAGTTTAACATAAATGACATGTTATTTCAAAATTCTTCCACGAATGGCAGACTTATGGACTGGACACGAAACAGACCCTGTTAACCTTTCACCTCTAAGTGTGCCCTTGACCTTGGAGCTAAGGCTCTAGGTCTTGCACATGACACATCACCTTATTATGGTGTACATTTATGCCAAGTTATTTTGAAATCCTTTTATGGGTGGCACAGTTACAGACTTGACACGAAGTGTGATGGATGGAAGGATGAAAGGATGCAGCCTATTTCTATGTCCTCCTATTTTTCTTCGAAAAAGGTGGGGACAAAAACCAAGAGGCCATAAGTCAGTGAAAAATTATCCATTGGAAAAAACCTGTTGCATTTGCATAACAAGTTTGGTACTTATTGTACTCTCACATGCCAACAGTTTTATATCAATATATCAGAAAAGTGTACAAGATTTATTTTCTATCACTCAGATACACACATACTTGTTTTGTACAGGTTGTCCTGTTGTAGGATCTTCTAATGGTAAATGTGTCCAGCCACAGCTAAACTCCCCTTTCTCTTTTGTACTCTGCAAATAATCAAATATTCAACTATCTTAATGCTGTACATTTATTTTATTTTCTCTGGTCACAGGATATAACAACAATAACTAATTTTAGTCTTTTGACTTAAAAGTTGTGAAAGGGACTATTTGGGGAAACAACAAGGCCACAAATCTAGAGCAGTTATAACAAAAAGATCAATACACAGTGTATACTTACTGTTCGTTCATAAGAAGCACACATTTCAAACAAGATTCCTGCAAAACCAAGAAAGAAAATGTTAAAAATTATTGACTATAAAACTTTCTAAACATATGAAAAAAAAGTTTAAAAAACATTAGAAACAACAGGGTCATTGACTCTAAAGCGCTCACCTGTGTACAAGGCTTCAAGTGTGTTTGTATAATGTAATGGTACAAGTACAGAGTTAGGTTTCTTCTATGTTAGCCTATATTATATACATATATGTCACACATTTTTGAACCTAGGGCAATAATTTGAACAACTACAACAGACATTACAACTCTGATATCACCTGCCAAATATCAATGCTCTAGCTATTATGGATTCAGAGAAGAAGATTTTCAAAGTTTCTTATATATAAGTCTTTAGTAAGTACATGTCATACACAGGGGTGTGGCCATTTGTGACCTTTGGGCAATAATTTGGACAATTATGGTTGAAAGTCAAACCCTTATATCACATGCCAAATATCAAAGCTCTAGAGAAAAAGATTTTTGAAGTCTGATAGCTGAAAACCTATTTTTAACGAAAAAGACCCATATGATCAATGCACAGGAACCATTTGAACAACATTGAAAAAGGGGCTACCAAGAGATCATTTGTGTAAAGTTTTATCAAAATCCATTCAGTGGTTTTGGAGATGTTATTTAAAGAAATTACCACAAGTGACCACGTCCGCTGGTGGCCATGCTTTTTGACTAATCAGAAACACTATTTATAGAAGGTCACACAAGGATCACTTGCGTAAAATTATTTTACAAGAGGGTCATGATGACCCTGGATCGCTCACCTGAGTAATATGAGCTACATGTTTCAAATGTCAAACTGATGATAAAATATTAAGAAAGTCAGTAGGTCACATTCAAGGTCAATGAAATTCAGTTTTACGATTTGTGTGCAAAACTGTGTATGTTATCAAAATTTCAAGGCTGTATCTTAAAAAAACACAGAAGTAGGTCAGTAGGTCAAGGTCACAGTCGAGTGACATCATATTACTTGGGGTCATCAGGTAATTATAACTGAACAGTCTTGGAAATAGGATCAGATGATTTTTTAAGTATTTTTCCTATATAACTCACATAATAACTAAGTCACCCCAGGGCGGGGCCTCTTTTAACCCCAGGGGCATTATTTGAACAAATTTGGTAGAGGACTACTAGAAAATGCATCATACCAAATATAAAAAGCCTAAGTCGTATGGTTTCAGACAAGATGATTTTTAAAGCTTTTTCCTATACAAGTCTATATAAAACTTGGGACCCCAAGGGCAGGGCCTCTTTTCACCCAAGGGGTACAATTTGAACAAGTTTGGTTAAGGACCATAAGACAATGCTACAAAGCAAATATCAAAGGTCTAAGTGTTGTGGTTTCAGACAAGAAGATTTTTAAACTTTTTTGCCTATATAAGTCTATGTAAAACTTGGGACCCCCAGGGTGGGGCCATATTTGACCCTATGGGGATAATTTGAACACTCTTGGTAGAGGACCACTAGATGATGCTACATACCAAATATCAAAGCCCTAGGCCATGTGGTTTTGCACTAGAAGATTTTCAAAGTTTTCCCTATATAAGTCTATATAAACCACGTGACCCCCAGGGCGGGGCCATATTTGACCCTAGGGGGATAATTTAAACAATCTTGGTAGAGGACCACTAGATGAAGCTACATACCAAATATCAAAGCCCTAGGCCATGTGGTTTTGCACAAGAAGATTTTCAAAGTTTTCCCTATATAAGTCTATATAAATCATGTGACCCCCAGGGCAGGGCCATATTTGACCCTAGGGGGATAATTTGTATAATTTTGGTAGAGGACCACTAGATGATGCTACACACCAGATATCAAAGCCCTAGGCCCTGTGGTTTGGACAAGAAGATTTTTAAAGTTTTTCCTTTTGGTTGCCATGGCAACCAGAGTTACGCATGGAATTCAAATCTTTGAACAATTTTAAAAGGGGGCCACCCAAGGATCATTCCTGTGAAGTTTGGTGTAATTCTGCCCAGTGGTTTTCAAGAGGAAGATTTTTTCAGAAATTGTTGATGGACGATGCACGACAGACGATGCACGATGGACATCAAGCAGTCACAATAGCTCATCTTGTCACTTCGTGACAGGTGAGCTAAAAATCGGGCTAGCAATTTCACACAAGAAGATTTTTAAAGTTTCCACTATATACATATAGGGAAAAGTGACCACACCCCCTGGTGGCCATGTTTTTGACAAATCAAAATAATTTGAACAATCTTGGTAGAGGGTCACACAAGGATCATTTGTGTAAAATTATTTTAAAATCAGGCCAGCAGTTTCATAAAAGAAGCTTTTTCGAATTTCTACTATATACATTTAGGAAAAATTGGTATAATTTGAACAATCTTGGTAGAGGTTGACATAAGGAATATTTGTGTTAAATGATATCTAAATCTGACCACTAGCTTAGGAGGAGATGTCGTTTGAAGATTTTTCTATTTTTAACTCTAGCGGCCCCTTTGTGCAACCAAGTGGAACCGTTTGACCAACTTTGTTAGAGAACCACCCAAGTAACATCCAGGCCAAGTTTCATCAAAATCCATTCAGTGGTTTTGGAGGAGATGTTGTTTAAACATAACTGTTGACGAAGGACGACTTGACACATGCACGTAAGACAGACGCAGCGTGATCACAATACCTCACCATGAGCACTTTGTGCTCAGGTGAGCTAAAAAATAACAATTAAACCTTGAATTTAACTCTGCTTGGTACAATCAAGCATTCATGCCTTAGTTGAGAGCAACTCCATTTACATCAACAACAACATAAGTTTCTCTCCATTAATCTACTTTTTGATATTCTAACTAAGTTCTATCACAATCCAAGTATAAAAATTTATCTTGATAATTCTTTAACATAAACTCTGCAACATTAATTGCCCATGATTTTTTTTAATATAAGACATACAGAAAATGAAGGTACTGGTAATTATTGCTTCAGAAATATAAACACAATACAAATTGAATACATACCAATGTTAGGTACTATGTTACTCGATCTAAAAAAAACTTCACCATGCTGGTATGTGTCCATCATATCATTTACCTGAACAAAAAAATATCTTTCAGATTTTTGTTCAAAATTAACTGCATGAAACATTTAAATGAGGATATGAGAAACTTTCTCATATATCTTATCTTTAGAATAATTTTCTCAGACTTAGGAAACTGATTTGACATGTATTTTGAATGCTGATTAGATAGTTTTACTCAATATTGTAATCTTACAACTTCAGTTCTTGTGCTCATGACCAAGACAGAATTGCAAATTAGTTGTTTTGCCTAAAAAACAAACCAGCAAATTTACATGTCACTTATTTGAAACTTTTATGCCAAAAATGTATATAGCAGCTTGCCAGCCTAGAATGTTTAATAGTCTTAAGACTAAAACCCTTTACAAAACTTTCAACCAATAGAATAGACTATTGATCAGATAACTGGTAATTCATGAAAATATTTTTTCCAGATAAACCACTAGCTTTTTATAAATTCTAAATAGAATCATTGAGATACACAACAATAAAGCAAATAATCCAATGTCACAAACTATCTGTCTAGACAGGAGATCCTTTCAACCTCTTCGCCTCCCTCCTCAAAGATATTGTCATACATTAGACCCGGACCAAGCATTGCAAGGGTATGGAAATAATTCATCTGGCACTGTCAGTATCTGATCCAGTGCCATTTTTCGAAACTTTAGTTTAACTAAAAGAGTAAGTCATGTAATGAGGAAAACAACAGAAAAGACTAAGTGCACTTTACATAGTAGCACGCTCACTACAGTGACAATTGATAACTCAAAATTCATGATAGACTGTTACCGTCTTTAGACATCTTCAAATAAATTTTATTTATAACTAATCAGAGGAGCATCACTTTCTTCTACATAAATATTCACTCTTGCTGTGGAGTATATATTATTATATAAAACTCTAGTTCACAGCTAATTTTTCAGAACTTTTATCTTGTTCCCTCAATAATTTTCAGAAACATTTTCCAAAAAGGTAAGTAGATCTATTACACGAATAATTATGCCAAGAATTTTTCTTTATAAGAATAAAATCTTTGCCCTAAAATATTAGCTGTTCAAATGTATCTTCATGAAAATTGGTCAGAATGTTCATCTTGATGATATCTAGGTTAAGTTCGAAACTGGGTCACGTGGGGTCAAAAACTAGGTCAGTAGGTCTAAAAATAGAAAAACCTTGTGACCTCTCTAGAGGCCATATTTCTCAATGGATCTTCATGAAAATTCGTCAGAATGTTCAGCTTGATGATATCTAGGCCAAGTTCTAAACTGGGTCACGTGGGGTCAAAAACTAGGTCAATAGATCTAAAAATAGAAAAACCTTGTGACCTCTCTAGAGGCTATATTTTTCCAGAGATCTTCATGAATATTGGTCAGAATGTTCACCTTGATGATATCTAGGTCAGGTTCGAAACTGGATCACGTGGGGTCAAAAACTAGGTCAGTAGGTCTAAAAATAGAAAAAACTTGTGACTTCTCTAGAGGCCATATTTCTCAATGGATCTTCATGAAAATTGGTCAGAATGTTCATCTTGATGATATCTAGGTCAGGTTTGAAACTGGGTCACGTGGGGTCAAAAACTAGGTCAGTAGATCTGAAAATAGAAAAAATTTTGTGACCTCGCTAGAGGCGATATTTTTCATGGGATCTTTATGAAAATTTGTCAGAATGTTCACCTTGATGATATCTAGGTCAGGTTCGAAACTGGGTCATGTGCGGTCAATAACTAGGTCAGTAGATCTAAAAATAGAAAAACCTTGTGACCTCTTTAGAGGCCATATTTTTCAAGAGATCTTCATGAAAATTTGTCAGAATGTTCACCTTGATGATTTCTAGGTCAAGTTCGAAACTGGGTCACATGCGGTCAAAAATTAGGTCAGTAGGTCTAAAAATAGAAAAACCTTGTGACCTCTCTAGAGGCCATATTTCTCAATGGATCTTCATGAAAATTAATGAGAATGTTCAGCTTGATGATATCTAGGCCAAGTTCGTAACTGGGTCATGTGCGGTCAAAAACTAGGTTAGTAGGTCGAAAAATAGAAAAAGCTTGTGACCTCTCTAGAGGCCATATTTTTCACGAGATCTTCATGAAAATTGGTGAGATTGTTCACCTTGATGATATCTAGGTCAAGTTTAAAAGTGGGTCACGTGCCTTCAAAAACTAGGTCATTAGGTCAAATAATAGAAAAACCTTGTGACCTCTTTAGAGGTCATATTTTTCAATGGATCTTCATGAAAATTGGTCAGAATTTTTTATCTTTATGATATCTAGGTCACATATGCTCAAAAACTAGGTCACTATGTCAAATAATAGAAATAACAATGTCATACTCAGTTCAACACTGGGTCATGTGGGGATAGGTGAGCGATTCAGGACCATCATGGTCCTCTTGTTTAAACATCTACAGTAACATTGGAACAATTCCACACAGGGTCCTTAGGTTTTATGGTTATATGATAGAAATGACAATGTGGTCTAAACTGATTTTCAGGAGTAAAATGACTATATTTAAGTTGATCACACTTTTAACTTTAATCCCCAGTTAAGTAATTGCTCAATCATCATCATCATAATAATGTCTATTCAATAGATTTTTACAGATATTATAGGACCAGGCATGCAGGTGTCACTCCTATCACTATATGGGCTGTTAGTCAACTAATGCTGAAATATATATTGAAGTTTGAACTTAAAATTATATTGCCCAGTATTGACCACTATTGCCCAGTAAAACCCGGGTTTTCCTAGTATTACCCACTGGGCTACGCAATATGCTTAAAACCCGGGTTTTTGCCAACCCTGCATGAAACCATATAGGAATATTATTCAGCATTCGAATTTGTGCACCTGGGTTTCTTTTTGAGATTGACTCTGCAAAACCTGAGTTATGGCCCTTGATTTAGTAAACAATTTGTATTAAGGCTTAAAAGTTTGTTTTCCATGTGCCTCAAAAAGTATTTGGCTTGGTGTCATGGAACTTTTAAGGAATGTTGATTAGCATGTGAATATTATTCCAATTTGGGATTTAATCCCACCTGCTATCCTCCCTCCACCCCATCACGCAAAAAAACTTTCTGCTCCCTCGATCTTTTTGTAGTATCCGTACCCCATACCCAAGGTAATATAAAAGTTTAGGTAGTAAGTAACATATGACTGTACAGTAGCAGGAAGTTGGGGGCACCAGTGTCCTATGCACATCCATCTGTCTGGTATGTTTAGGGCCATCCGTGATACTGATGAAGCAGCTGACTGTTTTTCGTGCAGCTATCAAGTTTTTTTTTTATTATTTATTGTTTTCCCTTCATGTACATCATACAGACAATAATAATAACGTTACATAATACATATACAATTTTACCAACTAGTTTTATATATCTATATAGCTATCAAGTTGTATCTCAGTAACAACTTTATGTATTGGATTGAAACTTCACACTTTGAAATGTCCTTCTATTCACACATGCCCACAAACCCAAATTAGAGAGCTCTTATATGAAATTAATTCAAATTATTGCCCTTGACAAATTGTTCGACTTTGAAAATTTGGTTGATGTTTTGCATGCAAATTGTTATCATTGCCATAATAAGATTTAAATTCATAGTAAATTGTTTTAAGATAGCCCTGTTACACAAGTCTTGCCAAGTTTTGGCATTTTTTGGATTTAGAAGCTGTCAAATAGTTGAACCCACTGTCATATGGACAGTTCTTGTTTCCCAGATAATATGATTCGGGTATTGTAGGGTTTTATGATTTTTGGCTTGTTAATCAAACTTGGTCTATGCGTAAGGTGTTTGTTAAGATCTCAGAATATCAGTGCTAGTCAGATTGTCTCATTAGGTGAAGAGCTTTGATTTATCAAAAAATGTGCAATATTTAGATAATAACTGTGTTTAGGTGTAGCAGCTTCATTTCTTCACCAGTCCTGCTACAGTGTCAAAAACATTAAATTTGCTAATTGCTTTGTAACAGTTACTGTTAGTAAATAGTTATGTTTATGAATAGCTGGTGCCGACTTCAAATTGCCAGTACATGTGAGATGCACACTGAACACAACCCAATGCTAAATTTCAACATATTATTTTATTACGTTAAGAGTTTTATAATAGTATTATGTTTAATGTTTGTTTGAAAAGATTTAGTTGATATATTTAGTTGATTTTATATGCTCAATAATGTGTCAATTGCAATAAGACATGAAATTCAGTCATCCAAACTGTTTGGTCTTAAAGAGCGTGATAAAGACCTTTTAATACTTAATCTATGTAAACATAAATCGCCCACTTTCACTTATATGGGTATAAACTAGGTTTGACCCTGATACCCATAAATTTAAATGTTTATATGTTAGGAGAGGCTATACATCAATCACTTACCGTCACAGGGACTTGTATTTATTAACGTTTTACACCACCCATCACAAGGTCCTGTTGTTTAATGTTACCAATGTTACATACTTCCCATCACAAGAACCTGTAGTTATGTTTCAAACTTATGGAACTGTAGTTTATATCAGTGTTTCAGATTGCCAATCAGTAGAGCCTGTATTTATTAATGTTACAGACTTCCCATCACAAGGCTGTAGTTACAAATGCTACAGACGTCCACTCACAAGGATCTGTAGTTACATGTATCAGTGTTACATACTTCATATAAAAAAAGCTGTATTTGTCAGTGTTTGAGACTTCTAATCACAAGCACTCGAATTTGTAATTGTTTCAATTTCCCATCACAAGGACCTGTAGTTATCAATGGTTCAGACTTCCCATTACAAGGACCTATAGTTATCAGTATTGCAGACTTTCCATTACAAGGACATGTAGTTATCAGAGCTACAGACTTTCCATTACAAGGACATGCATTTATCAGTGTTACAGACTTCCCATTTCAAGGACATGTAGTTATCAGTGTTACAGACTTTCCATTACAAGGACATGTAGTTATCAGTGTTACAGACTTCCATTACAAGGACATGTAGTTATCAGTGTTAAAGACTTTCCATTACAAGGACATGTAGTTATCGGTGTTACAGACTTTCCATTACAAGGACATTTAGTGATCAGTGTTACAGACTTTCCATTACAAGGACATGTAGTTATCAGTGTTAAAGACTTTCCATTACAAGGACATGTAGTTATCAATGGTTCAGACTTCCCATCACAAGGACCTTTAGTTATCAATGTTGCAGAATTCCCATTTAATACAAGGACATGTAGATATCAATGGTTCAGACTTCCCATCACAAGGACCTTTAGTTATCAGTGTTGCATACTTTACATTACAAGGACCTGTGGTTATCTGTGTTACAGACTTCATTACAAGGACCTGTAGTTAACAATGTTGCAGAAATCCCATTTAATACAAGGACCTGTAGTTATCAATGTTGCAGACTTTACATTACAAGGACCTGTGGTTATCTGTGTTACAGACTTTTCATTACAAGGACTGTAGTTACCAATGTTGCAGAATTCCCATTTAATACAAGGACCTGTAGTTACCAATGTTGCAGAATTCCCATTTAATACAAGGACATGTAGTTATCAATGGTTCAGAATTTCCATTACAAGGACATGTAGTTATCAATGGTTCAGACTTCCCATCACAAGGACATGTAGTCATCAATGGTTCAGACTTTCTATAACAAGGACATGTAGCTATCAATGGTTCAGACTTCCCATCACAAGGACCTTTAGTTATCAATCTTGCAGACTTTACATTACAAGGACCTGTGGTTATCTGTGTTGCAGACTTTTCATTACAAGGACCTGTAGTTACCAATGTTGCAGAATTCCCATTTAATACAAGGACCTGTAGTTATCAATGGTTCAGCCTTCCCATCACAAGGACCTGTAGTTATCAATGGTTCATACTTTCCATACAAGATCCTGTAGTTATCAGTGTTACAGACGTCCCATCACAAGGACCTGTACTGATCAATGGTTCATACTTCCTGTCACAATGACCTGTAGTTATCAATGATTCAGACTTTCCATTACAAGGACCTGTAGTTATCAATGGTTCAGACTTCCATTACAAGGACCTGCACTTATAAATGGTTCACACTTTCCATTACAAGGACCTGTAATTGCCAATGGTTCACACTTTCCATTACAAGGACCTGTAGTTATCCGTTTTACAGACTTCCCATCACAAGGACCTGTAGTTATCTGTGTTACAGACTTCCCATCACAAGGACCTGTAGTTATCAATGTTGCAGACTTTCCATTACAAGGACCTGTAGTTATCAATGGTTCAGACTTTCCATTACAAGGACCTGTAGATATCAATGATTCAGACTTCCATTACAAGGACCTGTAGATATCAATGATTCAGACTTCCATTACAAGGACATGTAGTTATCAATGGTTCAGTCTTCCAATCACAAGGACATGTAGTTATCAATGGTTCAGACTTTCCATTACAAGGACATGTAGTTATCAATGGTTCAGACTTCCCATCACAAGGACCTTCAGTTATCAATGTTGCAGACTTTACATTACAAGGACCTGTGGTTATCTGTGTTACAGACTTTTCATTACAAGGACCTGTAGTTTCTTTCCAATGTTGCAGAATTCCCATTTAATACAAGGACATGTAGTTATCAATGGTTCAGACTTCCCATCACAAGGACATAAAGTTCTCAATGGTTCAGACTTTCCATTACAAGGACATGTAGTTATCAATGGTTCAGACTTCCCATCACAAGGACATGTAGTTATCAATGGTTCAGACTTTCCATTACAAGGACATGTAGTTATCAATGGTTCAGACTTTCCATCACAAGGACCTTTAGTTATCAATGTTGCAGACTTTTCATTACAAGGACCTGTAGTTACCAATGTTGCAGAATTCCCATTTAATACAAGATCCTGTAGTTATCAATGGTTCAGCCTTCCCATCACAAGGACCTGTAGTTATCAATGGTTCATACTTTCCATACAAGAGCCTGTAGTTATCAGTGCTACAGACTTCCCATCACAAGGACCTGTACTGATCAATGGTTCATACTTCCTGTCACAATGACCTGTAGTTATCAAAGATTCAGACTTTCCATAACAAGGACCTGTAGTTATCAGTGGTTCAGACTTTCCATTACAAGGACCTGTAGTAATCAATAGTTCAGACTTTCCATTACAAGGACCTGTAGATAACAATGATTCAGACTTCCATTGCAAGGACCTGTACTTATCAATGGTTCAGACTTTCCATTACAAGGACCTGTAGTTATCAATAGTTCAGACTTTCCATTACAAGGACCTGTAGATAACAATGATTCAGACTTCCTTTGCAAGGACCTGTACTTATCAATGGTTCAGACTTTCCATTACAAGGACCTGTAATTGCTAATGGTTCAGACTTTCCATTACAAGGACCTGTAGTTATCCGTTTTACAGACTTCCCATCACAAGGACCTGTAGTTATCTGTGTTACAGACTTCCCATCACAAGGACCTGTAGTTATCAATGTTGCAGACTTTCCATTACAAGGACCTGTAGTTATCAATGGTTCAGACTTTCCATTACAAGGACCTGTAGATATCAATGATTCAGACTTCTATTACAAGGACCTGTAGATATCAATGATTCAGACTTCCATTACAAGGACCTGCACTTATCAATAGTTCAGACTTTCCATTACAAGGACCTGTAAGTGTCAGTGGTTCAGATTTTCCATTACAAGGACCTGTAAGTGTCAATGATTCAGACTTTCCATTACAAGGACCTGTAGATATCAATGATTCAGACTTCCATTACAAGGGCCTGCACTTATCAATGATTCAGACTTTCCATTACAAGGACCTGTAGATATCAATGATTCAGACTTTCCATTACAAGGACCTGTAGATATCAATGATTCAGACTTTCCATTACAAGGACCTGTAGGTATCAATGATTCAGACTTCCATTACAAGGACCTGCACTTATCAATGGTTCAGACTTTCCATTACAAGGACCTGTAATTGTCAACGGTTCAGGCTTTCCATTACAAGGACCTGTACTTATCAATGGTTCAGACTTTCCATTAAAAGGACCTGTACTTATCAATGGTTCAGACTTTCCATTACAAGGACCTGTAGTTAATTAAGTTATCAGTGTTACAGACTTCCCATCACAAGGACCTGTAGTTTTCAATGGTTCAGACTTTCCATTACAAGATCCTGTAGATATCAATGATTCAGACTTCCATTACAAGGACCTGTAGATATCAATGATTCAGACTTCCATTACAAGGACCTGCACTTATCAATAGTTCAGACTTTCCATTACAAGGACCTGTAAGTGTCAGTGGTTCAGATTTTCCATTACAAGGACCTGTAAGTGTCAATGATTCAGACTTTCCATTACAAGGACCTGTAGATATCAATGATTCAGACTTCCATTACAAGGACCTGCACTTATCAATGATTCAGACTTTCCATTACAAGGACCTGTAGATATCAATGATTCAGACTTTCCATTACAAGGACCTGTAGATATCAATGATTCAGACTTTCCATTACAAGGACCTGTAGGTATCAATGATTCAGACTTCCATTACAAGGACCTGCACTTATCAATGGTTCAGACTTTCCATTACAAGGACCTGTAATTGTCAACGGTTCAGGCTTTCCATTACAAGGACCTGTACTTATCAATGGTTCAGACTTTCCATTAAAAGGACCTGTACTTATCAATGGTTCAGACTTTCCATTACAAGGACCTGTAGTTAATTAAGTTATCAGTGTTACAGACTTCCCATCACAAGGACCTGTAGTTTTCAATGGTTCAGACTTTCCATTACAAGATCCTGTACTACGTGAATGTTTCAGACTTGGAAGTTTCATTTAAAGTGACATGATTGTAATGCAGTGGTATGTTGCAGAGCTTTTGTGGCTTTAAATAAAGAACTTGTTCTATGCCAGCTTCCAAAGTAGAATACTTACATTGGAAAAATAGAAAACGGACATAGGAACACACCAGGATAGTTGCTTGTAGGTGTTTTTTATCTGCCCAGGTTGTAAAAAAACCGGGATGTTGGCGTGGCATTGTCCATCCTTTAACATTTGCTGTTTCCAGACTTTCAGTCAGATAGTATAATAGTTACAGCTTTCAAACTTTACAGGATGACTAAGCATCTCTTGAAGTGAAGACGACCTCTCACCTCCCAATTAGTTGCGGAACTTTTTTATGCCCAGTTTTACTGCCCTGCCCATTCTGCTTGCAGGCATTGTATTATATTATGCCCCCTGTTGCTTTTGAAGAAGTAATAGTTTACAAGTTTGATGAAATTTTTAAGTAATGTTTTCTCTGCATTTATGTAGTGTATGTTGTTGTAATTTTGCCACTTGGTACCTTCTTGCATTAATTGGGTAGTATTTTTATAGATTTTCGGATTTTGCATTTCAAAGAATGCGGATGCATGAAGGATACAATTAAAAATGCAAGACTGACGCTCTATGGTTTGACTGTTGGTCTCCTTTAGATTTTCTTATTCACATGCTGAAGAAGTTTCTCTGCTCCACTGAAAGCAAAGAATATAATTTTTTTAAATGTTTTTTTTTTGTAACTATTTGAACGTAGATACACTGTACTGATACCTGTGTTTGGCCTTAAAGTACAATGTTAATTATACAAACAAAATAAGTATTGTTAAATTTGTTAAGCATAGATGGTGAAATGATTTGCCCAAGGTGAGTAATTACATTGAAGTTTAAAGTAAAGTATATTCAACTGATTTTGTCCCCCCAAAAAATTGTATCGGCAGATTGTTTTTTCTTTGACAGAAAGATTTTATCATGTTGTAAAATATTTTTTACTGTAAAAAGAAGTTTATTTAAATGTCAGTCTTGTTAATATATATCCTCTTTTAAGATGCCGGTTATTAAAGTTGCCATAATGATAATAATTGTGTCATTTGAGTTTAAACACAACAAAATATATTTGATGGATAATTTTTCAATTTTAGGGAAAAGGGGTCATGCAGACTGGTAAGGAGTGGGGTAGAAGAGATGTTTTTAGGGCATTTATGTTTTTTTGTAATTGTTAAAGAGCTGATAAGATATTGTCTGCCAGCCCACTTTTAGTAAGTTTTTGTGTTTAGGTCAACTTTTCTCCTTTAATAACAGTCAAAGCTATTGCTTTAAAGCTTGGAGCAGAAATTTTCCATTAAAAGCTGACTCTGCACAGCAAGTATCATAACTCTACATTGTTTTTTGCAAGAATTATGGTCCCTTTTGGGTTTGGAAAATCAGATTTCTTGGTTATAAGTTTTGCTTTCAGGTCAACATTTCTCCTTTATGGTCAAAGCTACATGTATTGCCTTAAAACTTGAAACAGTTATTTGCCATTTAAAGCTGACTCTGCACAGCAAGTACCATAATTTTGTTTCTTTTTGCAAGAATTATGGCCTCTTTTGGACTTAGAAAATCAGATTCCTTGGTTAAGTTTTGTGTTTAGGTCAGTTTTTCTCCTAAACTATCAAAGCTATTGCTTTAAAACTTGCAACACTTGTTCACCATCAAAAGCTGACTCTGTACAGTAAGAAGCATAACTCCATTCTGCTTTTTGCAAGCATTATGGCCCCTTTTGGACTTAGAAACTATCAGATTTCTTGTTTTATATTACACGGCTACTAAACGCTAGCGCCACCACCAAGTTGTGGTGATAAGGAAAAGAGCTATCGACATTTCCGTGGTGCAGCTATCGCCCATTTCTACTTGTAAACACTTGAGTAAATTTTATATTTTATCTTATATTTTCATTGATAGAACTTTTTTCGAAAATCGGAAAATGTAGTTCCGTGTAACAACATTTTTACTACAGACTGGCAGTGATTTCATTAAAATAATATGCAAATTGTGGTGTCAGGAGCTTTTCTCCCGAATCTTACAGTGGCGCATTTTCATATCGGCCAGTATTCGTTCACCATTCCGATGAATAGACACACTGTAAGAATATACCTGCGCATGCAAATGTTGTAGAAATAATAAATAATTATATACGCACACACCATGAATAATAGAATCTCGGGTTAGAAAAAATATACCAGGATTTTTAAAAGTGGTGGCGCTATAACTCTAGTGATGGCGCTATACAGTATTGGTGGCGCTGTTACGGCATTCAATAATACGAACTGCTGACGCATCCGGAACAAAACAAACACCAACATTCTCTAACTGATAATTATCCTGCAATGAATTATGTTATTAAAGAAAGAAAAACACGATCATAGTTTACTTACCTTTATGAAAAATTCTCTATCCAAGAAAAAAAAAGAACAAAATACTCATAGACCCTTGGGACTCTTGTAGTCAAAGTAAATATTTTCCTTTGTTTAAAATGTTAATGTAGGATTATTTCTAACCTTTAAATATTCTACTTTAATACAAACGTAAGCCCGCCCGCTTAACTCAGTAGGTACGGATCGCGAGATCGCGAGTTCGATCCCCGGGCAGAGCAAATGTTCTCCGTGACGATTTGATAAAAAACATTGTGTCTGAAATCATTCCTCCTCCACCTCTGATAGTTCATGTGGGGAAGTTGGCAGTTACTTGCGGAGAACAGATTTTTACTGGTACACAATCCAGGAACACTGGTTAGGTTAACTGCCCACCGTTACATCGTGACTGAAATACTGTTGAAAAACGACGTTAAACCCAAAACAATCAAAATAAATACAAACGGAAGTGTACTTTAAATTCAGGTCAAGAAAAATAGTAGCAATACTTTTATTTCAAACAAAGATTTGTGTCCAGGAAATAATTTGAAGATAGTGTAGAATGTATTTGTTGTATTAAGATTCTGAAACTACTCTCCTTTGTTTTTATACGTCGTTTGCATGTCACTGTAAACAAAACAGCTTTCTAAAAAGTGACTACAGTACATTTTCAATTCCAATCGATTAAATATGATTAATCAATAGAGCTTAGATGTACAATCTGAATCCATATACATGTCACTGAGATTATTTTGCGATCATGTAGAGGTTACTACATGTATTTTGTGGAGTAACGTAATTTGGGTGTAGTGTGGGATAGGTTGATAAGATCGATTATTGTAGAAATTTCCGGGGCATGCAGACAGACATGTTCATATATTTAAATTGAATATATCAGTCACTAATCATATACAACAGCGCCACCACTACTGTATAGCGCCACCACTTGAGTGATAGCGCCACCATTTTCAAAAATACTCGTGTTATAACTTTTTACTGTATTTATCGTAATTGTTTGGTGTATGGGAATAGGTGTAATTCATTTCTACACGATTTGCATGCGCAGGTATGTTCTTACAGTGAATCTATTCATCGGAATGCTGTTCGAATACTGGCCGATATGAAAATATGCCACTGTCAAATTTGGGAGAAAAGCTCCTGGCGCCACAATTTGCATAATATTTCAATGAAATTACAGCCAACATGTAGTAAAAGTGTTGTTACACGGAACTACATTCTCCGATTTTCGAAAAAAGTTCTATCAATGAAAATATGAGATAAAATATAAATTTTACTTACGTGTTTACAAGTAGAAATGGGCGATAGCTGCACCACGGAAATGTCGATAGCTCTTTTCCTTATCACCACAATTTGGTGGTGGCGCTAGCGTTTAGTAGCCGTGTATTACCTTCATATAAATGCACAGGAAGGACAATATTTCTATCATACAGAGACAAAAAAGCGATGAGCGTCTGCACCCGCAAGGCGGTGCACTTGTTTGTTTTTGTCATGAGAGGTTTATGAATATATTATAATGCGAAGTTTTTTATACTTTCTAAAAAAGTTTTAAAAATCCAAACCACTGAAATTTTTTGTAAATATTTAAAAAATTCATAAAGCCTCATACCTGGTGCACCTTAAGTTTCAGTTTATAAATTGGCATGATATCAGTAATTTGATGTATTGCAAGTTTAATTTCCCAATTTAAGTCCATTAAGAAATAATGACTAAAGGTCTGCTGTTAAATCATAGCAATAAAAAATTAAATGTGGGGTATAGGTGTATCAGATTCTGTGGTAAATGTATTAATTGCTAATTTTTACATGAATTTAAAACCTATTATAAAAAACCCATTTAAATTCTATGCGAGAACTGTCAAATTTTGGCAAAATCACTGACCTGTCTCCATAATTATATTTTATATACACATGCTGTATATTTTACAGTTTTAATGTGATTTATGGATAAATGAGTCTGATGTAACCCATAATAATATTTTAAAAGTGGATAGGATTTTCTCAGTTGTTACAGTGTTAAGTCACTGTAATATTTAAAGAAAAGGTGGACGAGAGCAGTGCTATATAGAATGATTATTGGACATAAGTCCTGTATAATATATTGTGTGCAATATAGCCTATATTTATCTGATATGATTTTTATCAGACCGATAATAAATCTAATAGAAGCTAATCATTATATATCTATTTAAGGTCACCAGAGACTTTATTTAGATCTTTGGCCTAAAAAAAGATCATGTATGCTTTTGGAAAAAAGTAGGATAAAATATGTAGGCTATTGCTTCTGTTGAAAGTCAAGGTCCTTAATCTTTTATTAATTCAATGTAACATATTCCATTATGAAATTAAGTAGTTTTCTGTCACTTTGGTGATGAAAAAAATCAGATTACATGAAATGATGAATGCCGTTGAAGCTATTGACAGTATTGACTGCCGTAAAAAGTCAACAGTCCAAACCTAAAAATGCATCCCAAAATTGATGGTGCCATTTATTTACATGCAAGCAACTACTTGAACCATATTACATGCATAAATAAAAAAAAAATCTATGCAGCTGTGGTGTCGAGGGCCAGGGTGTTTGAACTGACTATCTGTCGTCACAATTTTTTGTTCACTCCTCTCCAGTCTTTCAGTTTTCATCCAGTTCAAATGAAATTTGGTAAATATCAACTGCATGAAGTGGACATGCTCATATTTTTTTGACTTTCATGTCATTATTATTATAACTTCCACCTAGTGGTGGGAGATATATTGATTCAGTGATGTGTGTCAGTCAGTCCATGCTTACATTTGGATACTTAATTATGTGGCGATAGGAACAATATGTAACTATACTTTTTCTGTGATGTCATGTCTCAGCAAAACAGACTTTCCTTAGAGCATGTGCTGAAAATATCAGTAGGTCTTATAATTTACATATTTTCTATTTTCAGGTAACTCTAGAAAGAGTTCTGGGACTTACAGCAACAAGCAATGCAACAGTAGCCTGTGATCCAAACAGCAGTATTGTAGCATATCCTGCAGGGTTAGTGTCTTCTGTTAGTCTTGCAATCATCATACGTTTATACCAGACATGACAGGATGTTTGGTGTTATATCTTTATTTTACATGCCATGCAGAGAAAGGTTTTACAGCTTACTTTTTATATGCCCGTCTCTTAAAGAGAGGGGCATATTATGTGAACACCCGTAGCGGGCAATGGGGGGGTGTTGTCCAAAAGCATGTCCACTCTCTAAGTCGAAGAGTTTTCATTTGATCTTCACCAAACATGGTGACAATGTTTGTGGGCATAATATTTTGGCCAAGTTTGATAACCAGCCAAATCGCCCCAGGCAGTTTGGTTATGGCCCTTGAATTACACAAAATCTGCAAATTTAGTCTTGTCCGCCCTCTAAGTCAAACAGTTTTCATCAGATCTTCACCAAACTTGGTGACAATGTTTGTTGGCATAATATCTTGGCCAAGTTTGATAACCAGCCAAATCGCCCCTGGCACTCTTGGATAATGGCCCTTGAATTACTCGAAAAACTGTGAATTTAGCCTTGTCCGCTCTCTAACTTAAGTCAAACAGTTTTTCATCCGATCTTCAAACTTGGTGACAATATTTGTCAGCATAATATCTCAGCCAAGTTGCCATGGGCACTCTTGGATTATGGCCCTTGAATTACTAGAAATCTGCGTATTTAACCTTGTCTGCTCTCTAAGTCGAACAGTTTTTCATCCGATCTTCACTAAACTTGCAGATAATGTTTGTGGGCATAATATTCTGGCCAAGATTGATAACCAGCCAAATCGCCCCTGGCACTCTTGGATTATGGCCCTTGAATTAGGCCAGGTTTGATGACGGGCGTATTTTGTGACAGTCTGCCACTCTTGTTCAACGCTTGTACTAATTGCTTCCTTCAATGGT
Organism: Mercenaria mercenaria; assembly: GCF_021730395.1. NCBI lineage: Eukaryota > Metazoa > Mollusca > Bivalvia > Venerida > Veneridae > Mercenaria > Mercenaria mercenaria. Next base: position 16,599,094 of record NC_069361.1, on the reverse strand, counting down.
ATCTTACCATTGGTCAAAACATAGTAGAAGAAAGTGAAGGTTGTACATAGTCAAATTTCACCCTGTATAAGAAGACTGTGCATAGTCAAATTAAGTATCATCATTGAAGTATAAATAATTATATTGACAACATTGTCCTATCTGAATACAAATTTTCATTATGACATCATTTTAAGTTCTTATCCCTCGAGGCAGTTGAACAGTAATTAATATTTTCACCTCATTTAACCCTTACATTGTGTTACTGTGCAAATAATGCACATAATCTTTTTTAGGACAGATCAAACAAAAAAGTCTTAGTATTAATGCATATTTAGGTTTTGTAAGTCAAATGTATTGAATTTTTAAATGCACAGAACATTTTTGCTTTATGATTAAGTACAGATAGTGAGCTTTGAATATTGATAGTTAATCTACTACAGTTTAAATGTATGTTTGATGTTTGATTTGAATTAACATTTACAAAAAAGAAGACAAGGGTCAATTAAGGTGTATCTTTTAACATGATTATTACACTAATTTTCAGTGATATAGCAGGTTATCTTGAGGCAATATGTTAAACAAACTGGGTTATTTACTCTGTTACATTTAAATTATTTACTCAGTTAATGAATTTTCATGAAAATGAGCTTGCCCTGGTTGACCTGGCTGGGGGAGGTTAACAATGACAGATGATGTGATGTACATTAACATTATGTCTGTCATTGTCTACATTGAATAAAAATTAATTTACATATATATAAAGCCCACCCAGGGAAGCTTGTATACTATGGAGCTGATTTAAAGTTTACCTTTTGACACAAATATATAATGTGTTTAGCTCATGCATGCATTTTATGCATTGAGTGCCAGTGAAGGTAACCTGGTGGAGTAAACCCATGCCCTGAAAATTCTTGAATCTGATACATTAAGCTTCTTGAAAACTCCTTAAAAATGACTTAACCCTAAAAAACCTGGAAAAGTATTTGAATTTTGTAAAAGATCTGCTTGAATTTTTTTCCAGAATGTTGGGTAAGCAGTTTAGCTTGTGGAAAGAATAAATTCTAAGAAAATATCATATTTTATGACTTATTGATCCCTGTAAACATAGATAGCTGAGTCTGTGAGATATGTAGAAAGTGCAACGTTTTTAGCTTTGTGCTAAAATTTTTAATGAATAAGTATAACAAAATTACCTTGGTTTAGAAATGCTAAATGGAATAAGTTGGACAACATTGAAGGAAATAAAACTTGATTAAACTATTTCAGCTGACAAAAACAAATGGGCCTGTTCATCATTTGATGAAATGTAGTATCAATGGTGGAAAGTGTGCTGAAAAGCCATAGCATTAGCAGAAGTCTACATTACACAAGTCTTGAATTTGTCATTCTTTGAACCCAGGCCTGGCATTAAGCTCTTGATGGAATAAAATCAGTTTGATGTTGTTTGGAGGAAGATATGAAGACATTTAATCAGCTAGTGATTGTTTTGAGAAAGAATAGTCTTTGAAAAAGTGAAATGAGTACTTGGAAAGTCCTTGAAAAGTATTTGAATTTTGTCTCAGATGTTCTGTATGTAAAAACATGATAATTATGTGAGTTGTTGAATTGTGAATGAATGTATTCCTCATGACTACTTGCAAAACATAACCAAAGTTTCGACCTACAGCAAGTGAAAAAGCTGTTTTGGGGCAAACATGTCACTGTTACAATACTGAGGAAAAGGTAACAGCTGAAGGCAACATGTAGAATAGCAGTGAAAGCATTACTCTGATGTTACCTGAAGCTGACAAATATTTTTTCACAATACATTATGTATCAGTGTTTTCTTACACAATAGTAAAATGTCTAGACCAATAATATTACTATTGTGATTTATAGAAGTAGTTTATGACATATAATTGCCTAAGGTGTAATGTTCACCACTCAATTAGGAAATCTTGTCCAACTGTCCACTTTCATTAGCAAGTGATCATATCTTTTTCTGGTCAGCAAGGATGTTGCACCAGTTTCTTCTGGACAAAATGCATGTTTTGTTGTTTAATTATGTATCATTACCTGTAGGTGATGACTCACTGACATCTTTTGTTGTTAGTAAATTTTGATCTGGAAACCTGATGTTGTATGATCATTGGCATTTAGTCCATTAAAATACAATAAACTTAGTACATGGAAATACAGAAACAGTATGAAACCAGGAAGTTTTAGAATTAATTAATTCCCCGATTGCATTGCATGACAAAGTTACATTCAGCAGGATCAGAAATCATGCATCAGGATATGCAGGTGCTTAGTGCTTTTTGCACAACAGCAAAAAACTTTTTGTGCACTGTTAAGGAAATTAGTTCTGCAAGAACCATAGCATAACTGTCTGCATATTGCTTAATGCTTCGCCCTATCAGAAGATCTTTTGCACCTGTAGGTGGTGCCCTTGTTTATACTGGTGCAAAGTTGCATATTCTTACTGTAGGGGATAAATTTTGTACACTTAAGATCCTTACATTTATAATTATTCTTGGAATTCTATCTGAACCAGACTAATAGTTTGTGGCATTGTTATTGCAAGTTTTCCAGACTCTGACACTTTGCTCTGATAGTTTGATCTTTTTCCAGACAATATTTTATCCTGTAATTAATGATAAACAATAATGAAAGGAAATCTTCTCAATTAAAGGTGGATAATCAGATTTTGGCCATGTAACGGTTTTGTTCGAAACTTTAGCATCTGATCATTTACACTCATTTATGTTCACTTAACACTTAATACAAATTAGATTTTAACTGGAGGTATTTTTAAAATTTCATTTTCCTATCCTCGTTGCCCAACCAAGATAGAGTTATTTTATCATAAGTATAAATTTGATAAAGATACTTTGCCTAAGGAAATGTATAAATATTAGATATATTGTAATATATTTGTAAAATATTTGCATTAAAAATTATGTATTTAGATGGAATTCATTAGAAACGCAAGTTTGAAAAATTATTATTACCTCCCTTTGCCTATTTTGGTTGCGCAACCAAGATAGATTGGAAATAAATGAATTCAGAAGCTACACACAGCTTTTAAACTTGCATTTTGGTTCAGATTGTTCAATAGTTGATATGTCTATCAAATGCAAATGTAAAACTAGACATTGTATCGAAATAAAAAGAAATACCCAGCTTTTTATATACTTTCATATTAAAGGGGAGTAATTACAAAATTTTATAAAAATAATAAAATATACATTTCAAATAGGAATCTAACTCTATGTAATCGGTCTTTTTGTTCCTTAAATAATTCTCTACCAGAATATACAAAAAGTAAAAAATGTCATTAAATGTTGTTTAAATGTGATTGACCACCTTTAAAAGAAACCCTCTGCCAGTTTGGTATTCTAATTGAACATGGGTACATTGTGTACCTTGGAGGAAAATGTTGTACTCTACCTGCCGACAGTGAAGTACAAACATCTGGCCTACCTGTTGTCAGTACAAGCTACAGCATCTGGCCGAGATGTGCTGAGAGATTTCTAATAAATCATGCAAGGTTAGCAACACTCAAAACACTTGAAGAACATAGATCTGTCAGTCAGTATAAGCATCAGTCCAGGAGAAAAATACAAAACTTTTCCTCTAACTAAGTAGTTATATACCATCTGCATAAGAGCTTCTTCAAGACTTACTCAAGAATTGTGTCTCTCTGTAAAGTATCCTCTTTTCTGTTACAAGCTAGTTGTTTAAGTTTTTATTTATTGGTTTTTAAAAGAACATGTATGAAAATAGAGGAAATGATCCATACAGACTTTTACATTATGATTGAATGGTTTCATTCTACAGTAATTAAGTTACAAGATTGTTTAGCTGTGATTCGTAAAGTTATCAGACTTTCTATAATATTGTTGAAAATTGTTACAATATACTTAGGCTTTTGCAGAATTTTCAGCTTTGAATCATAGAAGCTGTATAATCACTGTTTCAAGATTTATCAACATTAGTCAGACTTTAATAAATACATTTAGTCACACTATATAGTCACACTAAAGGTACATGTAGTCAGACTATAGGTACATGTAGTCACACTATAAGTGCTGTCAGTTAGTAATTGTTCATGTCGTCTTTAGAATTTAGTCTTGTTTGAATTTAGTAAGCTAGGCATGTCAGTTAGATTCAACAACAAATATATATTAAAAAAAAATATTCAGTTAAAAAAAAAGCTCAGAAAGGAACATGTAGTCAGACTATAAGTACATGTAGTCAGACTATAGGTATAATGTAGTCAGACTATAGGTACATGTAGTCACATTATAGGTACATGTAGTCAGACTGTATGTACATGTAGTCAGAATATAGGTACATGCAGTCAGAATATAGGTACATGCAGTCACACTGTAGGTACATGAAGTCAGACTATAGGTACATGTAGTCAGACTATAGGTACATGAAGTCAGACTATAGGTACATGTAGTCAGACTATAGGTACATGAAGTCACACTATAGGTACATGTAGTCACAGTCTGTAGGTACATGTAGTCACAGTCTGTAGGTACATGTAGTCACACTATAGGTACATGTAGCAGGGGTCAAATTTAACAATAGTTTGTACTAGCTGAAATTAGCTAGTGCCCTTTTTGATCACTAGCTAAAATGAAAAGCTACCGGCTAAAGTTAATAATATTTAATTACTCTATTAATATTTCACTGGCCAAAACGTACTGATTGATCTCTGTTAATAGCCAGTCACAAACAAAAATATTTTCTATTAACTTAAAATAGCTTGTGCCATTCTTGTTTAACAATTAAATATCATAAACATAAATGATAACATTCCTTTCATGAAGAAAAATGTATACCTTCAAAACAATTAATCTAGAGCTCCGAAGACATTTGCTTGTTATATTATTGACTATCTGAAATTAGCTAGTACATTTCAAACCCACTAGCTATTTTAAAATTCCACTAGCATTTAGCTTGTATGCTTGTCTAAATTTGAACTCTGTGTAGTCACACTATAGGTACTTGTAGTCACACTATAGGTACATGAAGTCACACTATAGGTACATGTAGTCACAGTCTGTAGGTACATGTAGTCACACTATAGGTACATGAAGTCACACTATAGGTACATGTAGTCACACTATAGGTACATGTAGTCACAGTATATAGGTACATGTAGTCACACTGTAGGTACATGAAGTCACACTATAGGTACATGTCACAGTCTGTAGGTACATGTAGTCACACTATAGGTACATGAAGTCACACTATAGGTACATGAAGTCACACTATAGGTACATGTAGTCACACTATAGGTACATGTAGTCACACTATAGGTACATGAAGTCACACTATAGGTACATGAAGTCACACTATAGGTACATGTAGTCACAGTCTGTAGGTACATGTAGTCACACTATAGGTACATGAAGTCACACTATAGGTACATGAAGTCACACTATAGGTACATGTAGTCACAGTCTGTAGGTACATGTAGTCACACTATAGGTACATGAAGTCACACTATAGGTACATGTAGTCACACTATAGGTACATGTAGTCACACTATAGGTACATGAAGTCACACTATAGGTACATGAAGTCACACTATAGGTACATGTAGTCACAGTCTATAGGTGCAGTGATAGTACTTGTTCATGTCGTCCTTGAGATTTTAGTCTAGTTTCAATTTAGTAAGCTTGGCATTTCTAAATGTTAGATGCAATATTACACAGTGATATATATTTAATGAAAAAATATTCAGAAAGCAAAAAATTACTTTTAATTTTACTGCAAAATGAAATTGTGATTTGTTGTTCGTTTTGAAATAATAAACTCCGAGGTGGTATACTTCTTAAGACTTTAATACTCTATAAATATCTCTTATATATAAATCAGAATATGCTGCACCCAAGATAGTGGTGCACTGCAGTTATTTTCTATTATGTGAATTTATGGATGCATGAAATATTGCAGAAAAAGCAAAATTGAATATTTAGGTCATGTTTATTTAAAATGTTTATACAGGATGATAAATATCAAAACTGCATGATAAAAACCATTAACTTCAAACATGACAAGTTACATGGAAATATGAATTATGTTTTTCATTTTTTTATACAATGAAAATGAAATGAGATAAGAAAATGATTGCATGTTGCTACGCCCTATTAAAATGACAGGCCCTTCTGCTAGCAGTCAGTTATATTTTAGCAAGGTTACAGAATATATGAGTATCCTGGATTATGAAAGCATACCTGTGAAAGATTAATATTGTGAAAGTATAATGTCAAGACTCTATCATGTCTGTGGTATCCATAATTTCTTACTGTTGCCTAACATTTGAGCACTTCTTGAAGAGTTGTTTAGCTTAGTTGTACCACATGACAAATAGCCAGTGCAGCCATTATTTTTTTACCTGAACAAATATTAGTGAGACTCAGAGATAGGACAGCATTTATGATAATAATAATAATAATGTCTTTTATAATTTCAAGAGGCAAAACAGTTGGGCATACCCAGTTTTCCTTGTGAGCCTCGACGTATATATTTTCAAATAGACTGGTCATGAATCATTGATTGCCACCAGGGACTTGAACCATCAAGTGTGGTTGCTGTAAGAACAGGGAAATAAGTAACATCTTCATCTCTTGTCATTATACAGATAGATTTCAGATCATGTTGTGCCAAATATACTTGCCCTCAACCCAACTTTAAACCTTAAATACCCTGATTTCAGGTCAGCTATTTGAATCAATCAGTTATATTATGCAGTTTTTTACCTTGATTGTATATGACCTGTTTATCACCTTGTTAAAGATAGGATCAACAACATAACACCAAAATAAAGCCATAAAAGATGCTCATTAGGTGCTAATTGGAGGGTTTTTACCCAGGTGATTTTCAAGAGGGTAGATATTAAATGAAGTGATATGTATTGTGGTTTTCACCTTATTAAAGTGGATCCATTATATATATCATCTTGTGTGAGTTTGATAGCCCTCTTATTCTTGTAGGTTAGATGCAGTTATGATTTATACAGGGGGTCAGTGAAAGCCATCATCCACTCAGTTACATTAAAATGTTTACAAGTTAATGCTGTAATCAATGCTCATATCTGTAGGCCACTTTGAGGCTGGCAAATTATATACCTGCTTCAAACTCATAGACAGTCATACTGGTAATGTTTTACCCCAAGTCTGTTACCTGCAGCAGTTGTTATGCAATACAACTTATTTCAGGCCGTTACACATTCTCCCAGCTTAGGTATCCATATTTTGAAATTAAATACATTTGAGGAACATTTATGTGGTGTATGTGTTTTCGCATCTATTTCCTCGGTCAGTGTTATGATCAAACCCGGAAAACCGAGACTGTTTACACACAATGATCACAGGGTTTTATATGTTATATCATACAAGATTTATATAGGGCTCTATTCTCGATAAACAGATAAACACGTTCAAAGGCGCATTTATACATAGAGCACCACTTTAACACCACAATTTATATAATTTGCCTATTGTTTCAGTCTTTTCCACTCATTATTGCAAATCTCTGCCTGATTCACTATTTTATCCCACTGGATCCCAGTCATACTGTGTGAATAATGAGATGTATATGTTTATAAATGAGGTTTTATTTTCAACTTTTTTGTGGTTGAATTATTATTCTACCTACAGTAAAATAGATTGTTGATGATAGTTATATTTTCAGTTTTATACCTCAAATGGTGTCATATTTTGTATAAACATAAATAGAATGTTTAAGCAATAAAATCTGTTACAAAAAATTGTTGTAATGCGAAATACGTTTTGCACATCTTGTGAATAGGTAACTGATTACTGAAGTTACATTGTCATTGAGGTTATCATCAAACGCATCAACATCATCGTCATCAGTAGCGGTGTGTCATTTTGTCTAGTTTGAATGTATAGCGGTCATTTTCTGGTTTGAATGTGCAGTGGTCAATTTCTGGTTTGAATGTACAGTGGTCAGTTTCTAGTTTGAATATGCAGTGGTCAATTTCTGGTTTGAATGTACAGTGGTCAATTTCTGGTTTGAATGTACAGTGGTCAATTTCTGGTTTGAATGTACAGTGGTCAGTTTCTAGTTTGAATATGCAGTGGTCACTTTCTGGTTTAAATGTACAGTGGTCACTTTCTGGTTTGAATTGTGCATTGGTCTATTTCTGGTTTGCATATGCGGTGGTCAGTTTCTGGTTTGAATGTACAGTGGTCAATTTCTGGTTTGAATGTACAGTGGTCAGTTTTTTGTTTTAATGTACAGTGGTCAATTTCTGGTTTGAATGTGCAGTGGTCAATGAACAGTGGTCAGTTTATATTCAAAAATTGAAATCTGAATGCATATCCCCATAAAAAAAGCTGTTTATACCAAACCATGAAATTCATACCTGCAAAATTAAATGGTTTAACAAGAAGTGTATAAAAATATTTGAGTGAAACATATAACTTATATTGTACATATTGTTAATATTTTCCAGATGTGTGGTGGTGCTTTACAACCCAAAGAAGAACAAACAGGGTCACATCTTCAATGTGTCAAAGAAAACGCTAACATCCCTCGCCTTTTCTGGTGATGGCAAACATCTTGTTACAGGAGAGGTAAGCTGTTGTAAGCCTTTTCTGGTGATGGCTGTTGTAATTGCCAGTAGTTAATTGCCAGGAGGAGAGAGAGAGAGATTCAAACATTCATCCTTACCTAAAGCTAGGGTTCAACATTGAAAAATTCTGACTGCAGTGCATTCTTTCCCAAGTTTGCCATTAATAAGTACTTCCAGTATTTTAAGAGAGAAATGTAACCCTTTCTCTTCTGTTCTTGTTTGGTATGAAAGAGGCTGGTACATAGGAGACAGATATAGTAGCCCAACAGTTATTACTAAACAGAGTACAATCTAGAAAACATCAAACAAGTTAAGGGGTATAATGGGACCAGTTGGAAACATTTGTAGAAATTTATCATAATCACCTGAAAGAGTTAGCTTTGTTTTAGTACTCACAGTTTGACAGTTTAGAGTGGTAGAACAGGGCTCAACATCATTAATTATTCATAGTGTACATGTATCTATAGATAATTATTCCCTAATTAAGTAATGTAACACCACTGTTTTCATTTTGAAAGTAGTAAGTGTATTGGCGTTGGTCAGATAGTGTTGTCAGGTTGTGGAATTTTCATTTAATATATTGTTACATTTATCCTCTCAAGCAGCATATGCTAGTTTCTGAGAGCACATTTTTCTTCTCTTTAATGGTACAGAATCAAGGAATGCTCTCTGGTTCATAACTGAAATACTGTTGAAAAACTGCACTAACCCCAAAACAAACTTGCACCAGTTGGATGAGATTTTTACACTTTTTGGACTTATTTACCAGGAAAAAATAAATAAGTAAATTGAAAAAACTGCTAACATTTTGCTTTAAAGACTATGTAATCAATTAAGTCTGAAATTAAACAACAACAACAAACTTTATTAGCAATATCGACATAACATGTCTTTGGCTAATTAAAAAGAAACAGGCAGAATGTTACAATTGCAAAAAATTATTAACTTATTTTTAGGCATCATTAGACAGTTGACTATATTAGTTTACAAGAGGAAGTGACAAAAATTGCCACTTCAATATTCTTAATCTAATTTTAGATGCACTACTTTCTTGGCATCAAATCACCTGCCTCTCACACATTTGAAACCTTGCTTTGCATATAGAATTCTTTCATTTGAATGTATATATATATTACAGAGTGGCCACCAGCCGGCTGTGAGGGTCTGGGATGTGGCAGAGAAAACACAAGTTGCTGAGTTTCATGGTCACAAGTTCGGCATAAGCTGTGTGGTAAGGATTCCAGGAAATTTTCTCGTAGAATGATAATTTGTATTTCACATTAGGTGTTTGTTTAAGAAATTTTCAATATATACTGTACATAATATTATTATTAAGCTGACCTGTAGGTCTGATTCACCACCAAATCAGTGTTTGTTTTTTAGCTCACCTGTCACAAAGTGACAAGGTGAGCTTTTGTGATCGCGCGTTGTCTGTCGTCCGTGCGTCCGTCCGTCCGTCTGTAAACTTTTGCTTGTGACCACTCTAGAGGTCACATTTTTCATGGGATCTTTATGAAAGTTGGTCAGAATGTTCATCTTGATGATATCTAGGTCAAGTTCGAAACTGGGTCACATGCCTTCAAAAACTAGGTCAGTAGGTCTAAAAATAGAAAAACCTTGTGACCTCTCTAGAGGCCATATATTTCACAAGATCTTCATGAAAATTGGTCAGAATGTTCACCTTGATGATATCTAGGTCAAATACGAAACTGGGTCACGTGCCTTCAAAAACTAGGTCAGTAGGTCTAAAAATAGAAAAACCTTGTGACCTCTCTAGAGGCCATATATTTCATAAGATCTTCATGAAAATTGGTCAGAACGTTCACCTTGATGATATCTAGGTCAGCTTTGAAAGTGGGTCTCGTGCCTTCAAAAACTAGGTCAGTAGGTCAATTAATAGAAAAACATTGTGACCTCTCTAGAGGCCACATTTTTCATGGGATATGTATGAAAGTTGGTCTGAATGTTCATCTTGATGATCTAGGTCAAGTTTGAAACTGGGTCACGTGCGGTCAAAAACTAGGTCAGTAGGTCTAAAAATAGAAAAACCTTGTGACCTCTCTAGAGGTCATATATTTCATGAGATCTTCATGAAAATTGGTCAGAATGTTCACCTTGATGATATCTAGGTCAAGTTCGAAAGTGGGTCATGTGCCGTCAAAAACTAGGTCAGTAGGTCAAATAATAGAAAAACCTTGTGACCTCTCTAGAGGCCATATTTTTCATGGGATCTGTATGAATGATGGTCTGAATGTTCATCTTGATGATATCTAGGTCAGCTTTGAAAGTGGGTCTCATGCCTTCAAAAACTAGGTCAGTAGGTCAAATAATGAAAAAATGTTGTGACCTCTCTAGAGGCCATTTTTTTCATGGGATCTGTATGAAAGTTGGTCTGAATGTTTATCTTGATGATATATAGGTCAAGTTTGAAACTGGGTCAATTGCGATCAAAAACTAAGTCAGTAGGTCTTAAAATAGATAAACCTCGTGACCTCTCTAGAGGCCATACCCTTGAATGGATCTTCATGAAAATTGGTCAGAATGTTCACCTTGATGATATCTAGATCAAGTTTGACACTGGGTCACGTGCGGTCAAAAACTAGGTCAGTAGGTCAAATAATAAAAAAACCTTGTGACTTCTCTAGAGGCCATACTTTTCATGGGATCTGTATGAGTGTTGGTCTGAATGTTCATCTTGATGATATCTAGGTCAAGTTTGAAACTGGGTCAACTGCGGTCAAAAACTAGGTCAGTAGGTCTAAAATTATTTAAATCTTTTGACTTCTCTAGAGGCCATATTTTTCAATGGATCTTCATGAAAATTGATCTGAATGTTCACCTTGATGATATCTAGATCTTTTTCGAAACTGGGTCACGTGCGGTCAAAAACTAGGTCAGTAGGTATAAAAATAGAAAAACCTTGTGACCTCTCTAGAGGCCATATTTTTCATGAGATTTTCATGAAAATTAGTGAGAATGTTCACCTTGATGATATCTAGGTAAAGTTCAAAACAGGGTCACGTACCTTCGAAAACTAGGTCCATTGGTCAAGTAATAGAAAAACCTTGTGACCTCTCTAGAGACCATATTTTTCAATGGATCTTCATGAAAATTGGTCAGAATTTTTATCTTGATAATATCTAGGTCAAGTTCAAAACTGGGTCACATGAGCTCAAAAACTAGGTCACTACGTCAAATAATAGAAAAAACGACGTCATACTCAAAACTGGGTCATGTGGGAAGAGATGAGCGATTCAGGACCATCATGGTCCTCTTGTTTATGAGTAGACAATATATTGGTTGGTGGTGTTGTTACCTATAGATTTTATGAGATTAATTGGTTACCAATCCAGAAGTTGCAAATTTGATCCCAGGGCATGGCAGATACTCTCTGACAATTGATGAAAGACGTTACATAATAAGACAAGATTTTTGCATTCAATTAGACATACCTTACAATATAAAATATATAAATTTCTCGATGCTCTTTCTTTTAAGAAAGTAAAAACGTTGAAGGTTTTTGCAGTAATATCCTTTATGCATCTTTGTTTTGTAAAGTTTAATTAGATGTAAAGTGAAATACGATATTGTGGGTCACTTGTAACATAAAAAGCAACAAGGCTGAAGCCATTGAAACATGAAATTTCAATGCTAATAAAGCAATAAATGAGTAATTTTCTCTCAAGTTTTTATTTGTACACCATAAAATAGTGGGCTTTATTAGCCATGTCCGCATTCGACTACAATAACACAGAGATACTGGTGTCAGTATAATATATGTTTGTTTTAGTTAAAGAACAGATTGCAAGCTTGAGGTATGAAGTATCTTTGACTGTCTCTACTGAGCTCTTTGGGTCAGCCTTCTTCAGGTATTACAGAAGACACAATAATCTTGATGCAGGAATCTGATGTTATGTTGCTTTTTTGCTTTAATGAAGTGTAGCAAACACTATAGTATCTCAGTTTGAAGTCAGGGTTTTGAATTTATGTTTGTACATAAGATATATAAGGGTACTTTTATTTAATTTGCCAGTCTTTTGATTCTATAATTGATTGCCATTTTGGTTTTATTTTAGGCCTTTTCGCCCAACCTGAAGTATATTGTTTCTATTGGAACGCAACATGACATGCAAGTCAATGTCTGGAACTGGAGAACAGGGTCAAAAGTGGCCTCAAACAAAGTTTCAAGTAAGGTAAGTAAAGAATGGGGTCAAAGGTCACCTTAAATAAGGTAACAAGTAAGTTTAATATAGAATTGGGTCAAAGACCACCTTGAATAAGGTCACAAGTAAGATGAGTATAGAATGAGGTCAAAAGTCACCTTGAAAAAGGTCACAAAAAAGTTCAGTATATAATGGAGTCAAAAGTCACCTCAAAAAAGGTCTCCGGAATGAGACCAAAAATTGAGCTTAATTGCAATTTTACCTGGAACAAAACAGGTAGGAGACTAACAGTAACATATTTATAATGTTTTACTGTGTATACATAGATTTTATACCGAAATAACTCTACATTGTACTTAAACAAAACTATATTTCAGGTGTCTGCAGTGTCATTTTCGGCTGACGGTTCTTATTTTGTAACCGTTGGTATGAGACACGTCAAGTTTTGGTACCTTGACAGTAGCAAGTCAAAGGTATGAAATATTTTAACTAGTTGCTGTTCTCTTTCTAAACTAAAAATGATACCAATATAGTTCGAATGTTCTCTTCCAGCTATATTTGACTTAATTTGAAATTAGATACAATTTTGAGAAGGATTTTGTGTTGGACATGATTTGTACAAGAATAATTAAAAACTTAAACAGGTGTTTTCTTTGTTTATAGACAAAGTTTTTTTTTTGTGACAGGATTAATCTCTTGGCATGATTTGTGTTTTATGATGTCATGTTGTTCATGATTTATGAAAAGCATAACAATTTGTAGTCCTGTATGATGCATCCAGCAATATATCAGTAATGCATGAGAAGAGCATTACTTTAAAACTTCCTGGCTAGTCTTTATTACTTTGCATAGACTATTTATTAAACTTTTTTGTTGGTTAGAGAGCTGTCAGAAAACTCATACCTACCGGTAGTTTGCTTCAAGTCATGGTATTTTTGATGTTACAAAATTTATATGATGACATACCTTATCAGTTATTGTCCTGTATGTGTAATAACTGAGGCCTACGACATTCTGATTCATTCATTAATAAGGTTGTCATCTGGAAATGAAACAGAAAAGTTTTCTTATCTGTGAATGAGGATTTCTTAAAGTAAAAGTGTACATCAGGACATTTTTGATAACTATTTATCTGTACAAAATGTTATATCTTTGAAAACACAATATTAGTCACATCTTTTGTCCACATTTCATTTACACATATAAGATAATATTTAACCAATGCCTTTTCCAGCCACACATTGCTATGAAGGGGATTTAAAAAAAAAAGAAAATCCCAACTTTTAAATGTAATTTTTCAGATAAATTCAATAACATTACCTCTGAATGGGCGCAATGGTATACTCGGAGACCACAGGAATAATTTCTTCTGTGATGTAGCTGCAGGGACAGGAAGTTTAGAGAAAAGCACATTCTGTGTCACCCAGTCAGGGTATCTGTGTCAGTTCAATGAAAAACGGCAGATGGAAAAATGGGTAGAACTTAGGGTAAGCTGTGTTCTTGCATTTTGTGTCTGTTTAGTTTATACTAATTTGTTTTTAGCTTGATTGTGATGAAAGCTTCAAGTACTGGTGTCATATGAGAAGTCATGATCGTGACCCCAGTGAGGCTCGAACCCACGTCCCCTGAATTGAGCGGCTGACACCTTATCCACTAGACCAACACTCCTCTCAAGTCTGTTTAACATTTAAGCTTTTTTTATAACAGTAAAGAGAGATTTGTTTTTGTTTTTCAATGTATGAATTTGTAATAGAAGCTACATGAAAGGAATTCTCAAACATGCTGTTTTAATTAGTTAACAAAAGTTTTGAAGGCAGACATCTTCAAAATGATACTTATTTTATAGTCTATAATCCTTAAATGTTCAAAGAAAGATAATTGAAATTAAAGTGTTTTCCTTTTTATCAGAACAAGTAGATTTCAGTGAAACTTGAGCAGTGTCTAGGTATAAACAGTATATCGAAAGTAAATAGTATATAGACAGTAAAAACAGCAAAATCACAGAACTGTCATGACTGTTCATGCTTTTCATGTACATGGACAGAGGTCAAGGTCTGATATGCAAAATCATTGTTTCAGTTGTATTTCAATTCAACTTTTTCTGCTTCATAGCCTTAGATCAGTTTGTAGTTTTATATGATTGTTTTCTGTGTTTTAGACAACATGTGCCAATGCAATATCAGTTGCTGGTAACTATATTTTTGTTGGTTGTGCCAATGGGATTGTGAGAGTGTTTAATTCATCAACTCTACATTTTGTGGCTACACTTCCACGACCTCATTATCTCGGAGTAGATATTGCTGCTGCTGTCAACCCAAGGTAATTTTCTGCTGTACGTTATATATCAGCTAGTTGTGGATATCAGACCACTTTGAAGAGTCCAACTGTCTATAACTAATCTCTTACTTTTGCTCAACAATTACTGTACTACATGTAATATTGAGGTAAGTATTTTTGATAGTAATAATGACTGTGCTATGAAAACTTTATTCACAGAATTGTGTAATTTTGACTTTTCAGAATAGCATATGATGTTATTTCTTTACTCCTACCTACCTACCTTCAGTTGCAAAACAAGTCTGGGAAATATCAGTTGTTGATTATAGAAAATCAAATATATAATGTAGGTACCCAAAACCAAAATTTACTTTTATGTTTTAAGAATGGCACATTTTGCTGCGACAATACTGTCCTTTTTAAAATAAAATTTAATTTTGTATATTTTCAGTCAGTTAAATTCTGTTAAAGATGGCGATATCAAATATCCTGACACGATTGCTATACAGTATGATGAGGAACATAACAAGGTATTTTAGTTATCTTCACATCTGTGAATACTTAAAGTATTTATTTCTTTTGATGAATGTTATACTGAAAAACAGTCAAATTTTACTTTTTCAGTTGAATTTTACAAATTGAAGCGCATAGTTTGCAGAAAAGTCTTCCACAATAAATATAGATTTAATATGTTTTAACAAATTGGATGAGCAGAAAAACTGTCATTTTAACAAGTGATTAGTGGTAAAGTTTCAACAAAGCCTACTTTTATTCTTTCCGTCCTGTTTTTAGCAGTGCATTTGTTTTAATTCAGTTTGTGAAAATTTTGGTAATCGGTACTTCAGTTGGAACAACAGGTGCTTTGTATTGTATATTTGATCAAAACAATAAATACTAAATGAACATTTTTACTGGGTTTGAAGTATCAGTTGAAAATGTGTTATTTATATATTATTGTACTGCTGCCCTACTATGCACCAGTTTAAAAAAAAATTATCAGCCTACTTAGTTATGAGATGTCTTTACTACTTACTTGAACATATCTTTGCTGTAATTGCAAATCAAATTACTACATGTAAGATTGTTGTTAATATTATGGCAACATTTTCAAATATAATGTAAATTAAGTCGCCTATGCACTGACATCATTAGGTGCATATGCAGCTTGCCTTTTCCCTAGGGAAAAGTTTAGCTGACCCACTACCTGGATGACCTTGTGTTTCCCTGCCAGGTAGGCAAAAATGCTTACTCTGCAATTTAATACCTTAATGTTATCTGTTTTGATACACCTAATGTAAATTATACTGAGGAAAAATTTAAAACCATTTTTATGTCACTTGTATTACATATAGTACTTGTAACAAATAGTAATAGTTTGCTTGAAACTGTCGATATGTTTAAAATTGAATCCTTTAAAATATTTGTTTTTAATATGACATATTGCTTTCCATAGATGAAAAATGAAACAACTAAATGCATGTTGTTTATATTGTTTTCCTGTCCTTAGGTAACATGTATATACAATGACCACAGTATGTATATTTGGGATGTCCATGACCTGAAGAAGATTGGGAAGGCCTGGTCATTCCTGTACCACAGTTCATGCGTGTATGGTGTTGAGGTATGGCTCATAGCTTTATCAAATTTATGTTTTGGAACAGGATTTCACAGAAGTTATTGTTGCATTTATCATATGTGTTAAAATCATCTACAGTGAGGGGAAAATAAGTATCTTAATGTTTTTTCTAATATTAGGGAATCGATCCCTCTACGGTAACATGTGCTATATACGGAATGAGATATACTATCGATTTAAAAGATGTGGTCTTCCGGCACGTGCACAGAGTGTCTGACTTCAGATTTTTTGGAAGAATACCCATTTTTCCTTGTGTGTAATAAGTGTCCACATAACTTTTCCGAACCGCAATATCTTGCACATCGGTAGAAATATGTTCATTATTGTTTTTTATTCCAAAATCTACCTTTAAATTGATACAAACGCATATTTCTGGGCAAGCTGATGGACTGTAACGATTCCGGATTGAGGCATTGCCTTATTCATATTAATTTTATTTTGAAGTAAAGAAACTGTCAACAACAATGTTCTTTGTACTTTTTTTAGTCTACATGTAGTTTGATAAGTCTGTGTTTTAAGATATTGTAGTATGTTTATGTTCTTATATAGTATGATAGGTTTGTGTACTAATATAGTATGAATTTTTGATAGGTTTGTGTTCTAACATAGTATGATAGGTTTGTGTTCTGTTATAGTGTGATAGTTTTGTGTTCTAACATAGTATGATAGGTTTGTGTTCTAACATGGTATGATAGGTTTGTGTTCTAACATAGTACGATAGGTTTGTGTTCTAAAATAGTATGGTAGGTTTGTGTTCTGTTATAGTGTGATAGGTTTGTGTTCTAAAATAGTATGATAGGTTCGTGTTCTAACATAGTATGATAGGTTTGTGTTCTAAAATAGTATGATAGGTTCGTGTTCTAACATAGTATGATAGGTTTGTGTTCTAACATAGTATGATAAGTTTGTGTTCTAACATAGTGTGATAGGTTTGTGTTCTAACATAGTCTGATAGGTTTGTGTTCTAACATAGTATGATAGGTTTGTGTTCTAACGTAGTATGATAGGTTTGTGTTCTAAACAAGTATGATAGGTTCGTGTTATTAGATAGAGAAATAGGGTTGTGTTCTAAGCTATTATGATTAATTATGTCTCCCCCAGGAGACATATTGTTTTTGCCCTGTCCGTCCGTCCGTACGTCACACTTCATTTCCGAGCAATAACTGGAGAACCATTTGACCTAGAACCTTCAAACTTTATAGTTTTGTAGGGCTGCTGGAGTAGACGACCCCTATTGTTTTTGGGGTCACTCCGTCAAAGGTCAAGGTCACAGGGGCCTTAACATTGAAAACCATTTCCGATCAATAACTAGAGAACCACTTGTTCCATAATGTTGAAACTTCATAGGATGATTGGTCATGAAGAGTAGATGACCCCTATTGATTTTGGGGTCACTCCGTCAAAGGTCAAGGTCACAGGGGCCTGAACATTGAAAACCATTTCCGATCAATAACTAGAGAACCACTTGACCCAGAATGTTGAAACTTCATAGGATGATTGGTCATAAAGAGTAGATGACCCCTATTGATTTTGGGGTCACACCATCAAAGGTCAAGGTCACAGGGGCCTGAACATGGAAAACCATTTCTGATCAATAACTAGAGCACCACTTGACCCAGAATGTTGAAACTTCATAGGATGATTATACATGCAAAGTAGATGACCCCTATCGATTTTGGGGTCACTCCATTAAAGTTCAAGGTCACAGGGACCTGAACATGGAAAACCATTTCCGGTCAGTAACTTGAGAACCACTTGACCCAGAATGTTGAAACTTAATAGGATGATTGGTCATGCAGAGTAGATGACCCCTAACGATTTTGGTGTCACTCTGTGAAAGGTCAAGGTCACAGGGGCCTGAACATTGAAAACCATTTCTGGTCAGTAACTTGAGAACCACTTGACCCAGAATGATGAAACTTCATAGGATGATTGGTCATGCAGAGTAGATGACCCCTAACGATTTTGGGGTCACTCTGTTAAAGGTCAAGGCCACAGGGGCCTGAACATGGAAAACCATTTCCAATCAATGACTTGAGAACTTCTCGACCCAGAATGTTGAAACTTCATAGGATGATTGTTCATGCAGAGTAAATGACCCCTATTGTTTTTGGGGTCACTTCGTTAAAGGTCAAGGTCACAGGGGCATGAACATTGATAACCAGTTCCGATCAATAACTTGAGAACCACTTGACCCAGAATGTTGAAACTTCATAGGATGATTAATGCAGAGTAGATGACCCCTATTGATTTTGGGGTCAGTCAATTAAAGGTCAAGGTCACAGTGGCCTGTTCATGTAAAATCTTTTTTTGGAAATAACTTGAGAACCACTTGACCTACAATGTTGAAACTTAATAGGATGATTGGACATGCAGAGTAGATGACCCCTAATTATTTTGAGGTCACTTGATCAAAGGTCAAGGTCACTGGAGCCTGAACAGTGACTTGAGAACCACTAGGCCAATAGTGTTGAAATTTAGCAGGATGACTGGACATGCCAAGTAGATGATCCCTGTTGCAGCCAACCATCAGTGTCTCTTTGACTTTCGCTCCTGACCCCTATTGACTTCTTGCCTATAGGACTTTGCATTGGGGGAGACATGCGCTTTTTTACAAAAGCATTTTCTAGTTTGGTTTGTGTTCTAAGATAGTGCAATAGATCTGTGTTGTTAGACAGAGAGATAGGGTTGTGTTCTAAGATATTGTGATAGGTTGTGTTCTAAGATAGTGTGACAGGTTTACATTCAGTGGAAGTGTGATATGTTTGTGTAAAAGGTAGTGTGATAGGTTTGTGTTCTAAGATAGTGTGATAGGTTTGCATTCAAAGGTAATAGGTTTGTGTTCTAAGATAGTACAGAAGGTTTGTGTTCTAAGTTAGTGTAATAGATTTGTGTTCTAAGATAGTATAATAGGTTTGTGTTATCAGACATAGACGAAAGGTTTTTGTTCATGTGTAAGTTCTAATGAAGTGAGATAGGTTTGTGTTCAATTAATATTTCAGCTTCATTTTTAGTTTTTAGTCACATCTTTAGATGATGTAGTATTCTTGTGCAGATCTGATATAAAATTTTGGAGATTGTTCTTCTAAACTGAGAGAGACTTTTTAGCCAAAAACAGTGGAAGGGCAACATGATTATTTGTGCATAAATACAACTTTGAAAATTTCTTTAGGTATACCCAGTGTTGGAGGCAGGTTTGAAGTCTGTTCTACCACCACATTCATTCTTCACATGCTCCAGTGATGACACTATACGAATATGGAACCTAGATCCTCATATGGCTGAAACATCCACATACAAAAGCAATATATATACACATGTAAGATCTTTTAACTGTCTAAATCAAATTTTTGTCTACATCTATTCTAAATATTAGATGATTAGAAAAAATCTTTCCATTATCTTTCAGATCTGGTTTTGCCGGATGTTTAGTTAAAAAAATTCAGCTGGAAAAAGTTCATGAAGCGGGATAATTGTGTTAATTTTACCACACCAATGTTGATTTAGATATGTTTTTAGCTCACCAGAGCACAAGGTAAGCTATTGTGACCAGTCATTGTCCGGTGTGCATCATGCGTCAACATTTGTCTTGTGAAAACTGTAAGAGGCCACATTTGTGGCCTAATCTTTATGAAACTTGGTCAGAATGTTAGTCTTGATGATCTCTAGGTCAAGTTCAAAACTGGGTCATGTTCGATCAAAAACTAGGTCAGTAGGCCAGTTCAAAGGAAAAGCTTGTGAACACTCTAGAGGCCACATTTGTGACCCAATCTTAATGAAACTTGGTCAGAATGTTTGTCTTGCTGATCTTTAGGTCAGTTTTGAACCTGGGTCATGTGGGGTCAAAAACTAGGTCAGTATGCCAGATCAAAGGAAAAGCTTGTGAACACACTAGAGGCCGCATTTGTGACCCAATCTTAATGAAACTTGGTCAGAATGTTTGTCTTGATGATTTCTTGTTCAAGTTTTAATCTGGGTCATTTAGGGTCAAAAACAAGGTCACATGGTCAAACCAAAGGAAAAGTTTGTGAACACTCTAAAGGCTACAGTTGTGACTCAGTCTTTATGAAACTTGGTCAGAATGTTTGTCTTGATGATCTCTAGGTAAATTTGAAACTAGCTCATGTGGGGTAAAAAAACTAGTACGCCAGATCAACTCTGGTGAGTGATATATAGGGCCATCATGGCCCTCTTGTTTAAAAAAGGTTGTTGAAAAAATGTGCTCTATTTCATAACTCAAATGAGTATTGTAAGATTTGTGTTAAAGGAGATGCAGTCAGTTGTAAGTATGTATACACTTGTTGAGGGTGTGTGAAGTTTCTGCAGTATATTCTAGTTTTCTTGATAAAGCAGGCTGTATCTGGAATCAGTCTTTATTTAATAGTTTCTTGTATCTTCACTAGCAATTTTATAAGCTCACCTGAAACGAAGCTTCTGGCTGAGCTATTATTATAGGTGAATGGTCTGGCATCCATTGTCTGTCGTTCATTGTCACCATTTTAACTAAACATCTTCTTCTCTGAAACTTGTGGTCAGAATTACATTTAACTTGGTCTGTAGCATCCTGACAAGGTCCTCTCACAAATTTATTCAAATGGTTCCACTTGACCTGTCTTTGGTCCACTAGAGCTTAAAATTGAAAAACTTTTAAATGAATTTTTCTCATGAACTGTTTGAAAGATCTTCATCAAATTTGGACTTTAGCATTGTTATAAGGTATAAGGACCTATCCCAGATTTGTTCACATGGGGGACATTGGCCTCTTTTAGGGGCCTTTAGAGCAAAAAATAGAAGTTTTAAACTTTCTCATGAAGCACTTGATGGATCTATATCAAGCTTTGTCTGAGGCATTATTATAAGTTCCTCTCACAGTTTTGCTAAAATGGGGACAGTCAGTCCTTTTACTGGCAGCTACGGCTAAAGAAATACTCTCCAAATTTATCAAAATATCACTTTGCT
Organism: Mercenaria mercenaria; assembly: GCF_021730395.1. Classification (NCBI taxonomy): domain Eukaryota; kingdom Metazoa; phylum Mollusca; class Bivalvia; order Venerida; family Veneridae; genus Mercenaria; species Mercenaria mercenaria. Next base: position 16,577,478 of record NC_069361.1, on the reverse strand, counting down.
CTGTTTAGGGGCCACTAGGTTATAAGGAACACAGTTGTTACCTTTCATGGACATATATTCAGAGTCAAAAAGTCAAGATCAGGGGAGTACCAGAGGATCACTATGGTCGTCTTGTTGATCTTCAAGACATTTTAGTGAGTGACTGTAAATAATGGAAAATTTATACTAATAGATCAAATGTGCATTAATATTATTGATAATGGACTTCAGTTTTTGGTGTGATGGGGGCAGCACATAGATTTGCCTTTGTCTGGCCATCACATATATTTGTGTTTAACATGTCTCAAATATCTCAAAAAGAAGTAAAAACAGTTTGGTATTGCAGGGGTTGAGGTTTCAGTATGCACATGAAATAATTTGACCTAGAGACATGAAACTTTATGGGAATGTTGCTCAGTGTGTGAAATTGTATTTGGGATCAACCACTACTGTTCAAGTTTCCTGTATGTTTCATGATGATATTTTAAAGTATTTTACCCTGATTGTTTTAAAGTATCCTTACCCTGTCCAACCCTACCCAAATGTAATATTTAGTCTTTCCTTGTCTGCAAGTAAATTATGACTGTACATTGACGGTAAGTAGGGGGGTACCAGTGTCCTATGGCTACATATCGAATTTCTGAATGTGGTTTTGAATAAGTAAGTACAGTAAAACATGGAGCACGTGAAATCACAAGATTGGCAAATTGGCAAAGTTATCTAGGGTTTTGAATGATCCAATTATAGAAAATGTAAGGAAAATGTCAGGGGACCTAAGGATAAGTTCGAGTTAGCCCTTACACTAGAACTATAGATGCTTTGTGTCAGGTGTTTCACTGTAACAGCAAAAACAAATGATATACTTACTGTTCATTTTATTAGCTTGTATTGTCCTCTCTTGATTATCAATGCTGGCACGGTGAAGAATTTTGTTCAGGTTCACTTCTTCCTAATATCTGGTACAGCTATAGCTTTAAAACTTTGATCATTGGTTAGTTGTCATCAGATGAGTAAAAAGGCCAAGAACCTTAACTCTCACTTGCATTTTGTTAGAATTATAGCCCTCTTTGAAGAAAGACTTAGAAAAAAGGAAATCCTTTGTTAAAAGTTTTAGTTAGGTTCACTTGATGTGAATACTACAAGAGCTATAATATAGCTTTGACACTTTGAAGACTTGTTTGTTATTGGTAAATGTATAAGTAAAGTAAGAACCATAACTCCCTCTAATATTTTGTCAGAATCATGGTCCCTTTAACTTAAAACCTTGGTATTTCTTGGTTAAATGTTTTGTTCAGATCCATTTTTTATGTCCCCCGCCATAAAATGGGAGGGGGCATATAGTGTTACCCCTGTCCGTGAGTGTGTCTGTGGGTATGTGTGTTCAGGAAAAGGTGGTGTTTGTGCCTGGGCCATAACTTTGACATGCATGGTCCGGTTTCAGAATAATTTGACACAAATGATAAGCATGGATAGACGATGTGTCGTGTGCAAAATCATTTCACTAGCTCTAAGGTCAAGGTCGCAGTCCTTGGTTGAACTTAGCCAATTTTCACTACATATATACTGATAATGTGGTCTTCGTGTCCGATCTGTAACTTTGACATGCATGGTCCGATTTCAAAATAATTTGACACAAATGATAAGCATGGATAGACGATGTGTGGTGCACAACAACCATTTCACTAGCTCAAAGGTCAAGGTCACAGTCCTTGGTTGAACTTAGCCAATTTTCACTACATATACAGAATACTGAATTTTCTGGTTTTCCTTCAATATTTTTTGGTAAATAAATAGGGCCAAGGGTCCTTCTTTTAGTTTGTGAGCAGTACCATGCCTGTGACCTTTCTCATGTTGTGGGGGCATCCGTGTCTGTGACATATTTTTAGTTTCTAGAATGCTTTTAAGAGCTATAGCTTTGAAACTTCATCATCATTGAGTAAGAAGGCCATATGCCATTCAGTTACAGAAGAGTGTTCGCATCCACACTTGGTGCTCTTATTAGCTCACCTGAGCAATGCTCAGGTGAGTTTTTCTGATCACTCGATGTCTGGCGTCTGTCGTCTGTCAACATTTAGCTTGTGTATGTGATAGAGGCTGTATTTTTCAACTGATCTTCATGAAATTTGGTCAGAATGATAACCTTGATGAAATCTAGGCCGAGTTCGAAAATGGGTTATCTGGGGTCAAAAACTACGTTACTAGGTCAAATCAAAGAAAAACCTTGTGTATGCGATAGAGGATGTATTTTTCGATTGATCTTCATGAATCTTGGTCAGAATGATTGCCTTGATGAAATCTAGGCCGAGTTCGAAAATGGGTCATCTGGGGTCAGAAACTAGGTCACTAGGTCAAATTAAAGATGTTTTTCACAATTATTTCTAGCGGACAGAATTTTTTGTAACTTTGCATATTTATAGATTGATGTATGACAAGTTAAAATAAAAAATAAAACTAATAGGTACCCGTGCTTCTTTTTTCAATATTCAAAGTTTATTAAGAACACCAAATCGGTATTTTTGTCTGAAGAAACAGTACATACATGTTATAATAAAACTACTGCAAACAATTATTTATTCGAAGTTTCACTCTGATGTTACTTTTTATACATCCGAATTAATAACACCACTATAACTATGCATAAAATGTCGACATATAGATATATTAACTCAGAAAAATTACTCTTGACAGATGGCGAAAGTATCTGAAACTGAGAAAAACACGAAGTATTTCTTAATAATATGAAAAATCTAGCGGACAGATTTTTTCCAAATTTTACATTATGTAAGCTAGAACTAAGACAAAAAAATCTAAACCAAAAAAATAATATCAACCCGTGCTTGTTTTCAAGAAAAATTAAAAAATATTCACTCCACCCACAAAAGTATTTTTTCATTACCCCACCCACCTAAAAATTATGAACATTTTTTTTCTTACAAAACAAATTACACAATGTTATAATCAGTTCCTTAACCAATGTTCTTACTCACATGCGGAATAATGCTCCTTTAAGGTTGCAAGCCTCTAGATCAAATACTTTTTGAGATACGTGCTACACAAGCTTTCACATCCCATTTACGTATATATTTGACCACGTCAAGGGACATAAATCTGTTTTTATTGAGTGAAACCTCAAATAAAAGCACTGATGCACAACTTCGCATTATGAATTTAATTCTTGTGTGGTTTCGTGACTCTTGGCGCATATAATTTTGAGGTACATGCGACACAAATGTTTAGACCCTTTATGTACAATTTGACTATCAGGGGCCATAACTCTTGTCTTACTACGTGAAATTCGGGATGGTGCACAAAAAGTATAAAAACATTTTTAGGAAGTCACATTTGAACTTGAAGGAGATATATCTACTTTAAGATTTTCTGGAATTTTATTTGACTTGGAGTCGGCTGCATCATTACTGGACGATATAGTTTACTTTCAAATTAGCTGTCCACAATGTATTCGATTCGAGCACTTCCTACAACTACTCCTCCAAGAAAACACCATCACTTTTAAAGGTAAAATATGGATGCACGACCTATATTGTCAGTACATACGATATATTTTGCGCGAGTGCCCTCATATCTGACAATTATGCACTTTCGGCGGCGAATTCTGAACTTTACAGTGGATATCGCTTGCTGCGCGATTGAGCTGCGCACAAAATATTGTGATGAACTCCTTTAAAGAAAAACCTTGTGTATGCGATAGAGGCTGTTTTTTATGCCCCCGAAGGGAGGCATATAGTTTTTGAACCGTCTGTCTGTCTGTCGGTCTGTTGGTCTGTCAGTCTGTCCGCAATTTTCGTGTCCGGTCCATATCTTTGTCATCGATGGATGGATTTTCAAATAACTTGGCATGAATGTGTACCACAGTAAGACGACGTGCAGTGCGCAAGACCCAGGTCCGTAGCTCAAAGGTCAAGGCCACACTTAGACGTTAAAGGATAGTGCATTGATGGGCGTGTCCGGTCCATATCTTTGTCATCGATGGATGGATTTTCAAATAACTTGGCATGAATGTGTACCACAGTAAGACGACGTGCAGTGCGCAAGACCCAGGTCCGTAGCTCAAAGGTCAAGGTCACACTTAGACGTTAAAGGATAGTGCATTGATGGGCATGTCCGGTCCATATCTTTGTCATCGATGGATGGATTTTCAAATAACTTGGCATGAATGTGTACCACAGTAAGACGATGTGCAGGGCGCAAGACCCAGGTCCGTAGCTCAAAGGTCAAGGTCACACTTAGACGTTAAAGGATAGTGCATTGATGGGCATGTCCGGTCCATATCTTTGTCATTGATGGATGGATTTTCAAATAACTTGGCATAAATGTGTACCATAGTAAGACGACGTGTCACACGCAAGACCCAGGTCCGTAGCTCAAAGGTCAAGGTCACACTTAGACGTTAAAGATCATTTTTCATGATAGTGCATTGATTGGCATGTCCGGTTCATATCTTTGTCATTCATGCATGGATTTTAAAATAACTATGCATGAATGTGTGGCACAGTAAGACGACATGTCGCGCGCAAGACCCAGCTCCGTAGGTCAAAGCTCCTAAACTCTTAACATCGGCCATAACTATTCATTCAAAGTGCCATCGGGGGCATGTGTCATCCTACGGAGACAGCTCTTGTTTCAATTGAGGTTCATGAATTTTGGTCAGAGTGATTACCTTGATGAAATCTAGGCCGAGTTTGAAAATGGGTTATCTGGGGTCAAAAACTAGGTCACTTGATCAAATCAATGAACAATCTTGTGTATGCGATAGAGGCTGTATTTTTCAATTGATATTCATGAAATTATGTCAGAATGATTATCTTGATGAAATCTAGGCCATGTTCGAAAACGGGTCATCTGGTTTAAAAACTAGGTCACTAGGTCAAATCAAAGAAAAACCTTGTGTATGCGATAGAGGTTGTTTTTTTCAATTGAGGTTCATGAATTTTGGTCAGAGTGATTAACTTGATGAAATCTAGGCCGAGTTCGAAAATGGGTCATCTGGGGTCAAAAAGTAGGTCACTAGGTTAAATCAAAGAAAAACCTTGTGTATGCAATAGAGGCTAAATTTTTTCAGCTGATCTTCATGAAATTTTGTCAGAATGGTTGCCTTGATGAAATCTAGGTCAAGTTCAAATATGGGTAGTCTGGGGTCAAAAAACTAGGTCACTAGGTCAAATCAAAGAAAAACCCTGTGTATGCGATAGAGGCTGTATTTTTCAATTGATCTTCATGAAATTTGGTCAGAATGATAGCCCTGATGAAATCTAGGTCAAGTTCGAATACAGGTCATCTTGGGTCAAAAACTAGGTCACTAGGTCAGATCAAAGAAAATACTTATTTATACTCAAGATTTTTGCTCCAATTTTAATGATAATTGGTCAGAATATTTTTTTCCATGAAATCACTAGGTCAAACATGTTTACACTGTTATGGTGTGTTTCTCAGGTGAGCGACCTAGGGCCATCTTGGCCCTCTTGTTTTTTAATGTGTCTGCATTCTAGCTCTTAAAACCCAGATTAGTACATAGTGATTTCATGTAAAACACTTTCTCAGTAAGAAATAGAAACTAACATAGATTGAAAGCTAGTTTTTCTGTTCTTCCAAGTGTTATGTGCAGTGATTGTACATATGACAGCTCACATGTGTGACTTCTCATGCTGCCTTTTCTTAACTGCTTCTCAACTCTTGAAGACTTGTAGAGACAATAAACAAGTTAGACATTAGAAAAAAACAGTTGTTTGATATTTTACAAGAAATAGTTTATGTTTTCAAAAAATAATGTTTGTCAAGAGAATGCATGCTACACAGGTTTATTGATTATCCAGGATTCAGTACAGACATGATTATGTGGGCACTTAGTCAGGAACATTTTTAGCTGGACTATAGAAGTATAAGGAGAGCTATCCTACTCGACCCGGCGTCGGCGTCTTTCCGTGTCCCCACCTCGGTTAAAGTTGTTTTTACACTTTCTCTTTTTTCAACTTATCTCTGTAATTACTTGATGGATTTGATTCAAACTTGAAATAGTTATTCCTCATCATCACCCACATCATCTGACATAAGGGCCATAACTCTGGCACCAATATTTCATGATTTATCTCCCCTTTTCACTTTAATAGATTTTAAGGTTAAAGTTTTGATGCACTTTCACTCTGTCTCTGTTATTACTGAATGGATTTTATTCAAACTTAAATAGTTGTTCAGCATCATTACCCACATCATATGACACAAGGAGCATAAGTATGGCACCAATATTTCATGAATTATGCACCCTTTTACTTAGAATTAAAGGTTATTTTTGATGCATTTCCACTATATCTCAGTTATTATTAAATGCATTTGATTCAAACTTGCACCAATATTTAATTAATTATGCCCCCTTTTTGCTTAGGCTACACTTATATAGTGTTTTGATACACTTTATCTTTACCTCTCTTATTACTTAATATTTTTGACACAGACTCAGGCTTTTGTGCAATATCTTCATCCACCAATGGAGTTAATAAACACTCCAGTGACAGCTCCAGTTTTCTCAGATGTGCCCAGTTTCACTATCCAGCATCGCAATAGTCGAGCGCGCTGTCTCCTGTGACAGCTCTTGTTTTATATGCAGTGACCATGTTACTGAAGTGGAAGAGAGTCATAATTCATATAAATATTTGGATTGTATATTAATCTTGGTTTTGTTAGTGAAGCCATTATATTGAAGTTTGGTTGCAGTATTTGTTCTGTTTATTGCACCTTAACCTGATCTTGGTTTTCAAATAATTTTAGCTCATCTGATTTTTTGAAAAAAAAAGATGAGTTACTGTCATCACTTGATCGGTGTCGGCGTCGGCGTCTGCGTTGGCGTTGCCTGGTTAAGTTTTATGTTTAGGTCAGCTTTTCTCCTAAACTATCAAAGGTATTGCTTTGAAACTTGCAACACTTGTTCACCATCAATAGCTGACCCTGTACAGCAAGAAACATAACTCCATCCTGCTTTTTGCAAGAATAATTGCCCCTTTTAGACTTAGAAAATATCAGATTGCTTGGTTAAGTTTTATGTTTAGGTCACTTTTTCTTCTAAACTATCAAAACTATTGCTTTGAAACTTGCAACACTTGTTCACCATCATAAGCTGATCCTGTACATCAAGAAACATAACTCCATCCTGCTTTTTTCAAGAATTATTGCCCCTTTTGGACTTAGAAATTCAGATTTCTTGGTTAAGTTTTATGTTTAGGTCAGCTTTCTTCATAAACTATCAAAGCTATTGCTTTAAAACTTGCAACACTTGTTCACCATCATAAGCTGACCATGTACAGCAAGAAACATAACTCTGTCCTGCTCTTTGCAAGAATTATGGCCCCTTTTGGACTTAGAAAATATCGATTAGAGATTTATTGATTAAGTTTTTATGTTTAGGTCAGCTTTTCACCTAAACTAATCAAGCTATTGCTTTGAAACTTGCAACAGTTGTTCACCATGATAAGCTGACTCTGTACATCAAGAAACATAACTCCATCCTGCTTTTTGCAAGAATTATGGCCCTTTTTGGACTTAGAAAATCATGGGTAGAAAGATTTTTCTGTTACACAAAAAAATCAGATGAGCATCAGCACCCGCAAGGCGGTGCTCTTGTTTTCTATTTCTGTTGCACCTGAGGGAAAAGAAGTTATACATTTTTGGTTAGTAGTTAAAATCAAACTAAAAGTTTCAACAGAGGATTTGTTTAAGTGCACTTTTGTCTATGAAAATGGCTGAGACAGACAGACTGACATACAAGGCAATTAAGCAGACTTTATTGCATTTTGCATGTGTGATGGCAGACTTGTGCTTCTGAGTTTGAAGAAAGAGCTTGTTCTCATTGCTAACTGCTTTACTATCTTACGCACTTTCGAGTTAAAATCAGATTTAAGATTCTAAGAGGCTATAAAAGCTTGAATAAAACCTGTTTCCATCTGGTCAAGAAGCATGAATTTTAGTTGTTGCCTGTTCTTGAAAAAAGAATTTAGTCATTCACAGTCAGTTTTATGTACGAGGAGTTCTCTCAACAAGAATAAGGAATGAGAAAAAGTGAAGTTTTTAGGTCACACTTAGTTAAACCATTTACAAATTTGATATGCATACAATATTATTTTATATTACAGGACTTGCTGAAGGTGATGTACATGGACCCAAGTTTAACATCCCTCTGTGATATAGACTACAATCCTTGTAAGTTGTATTATTCTCATTCCTCTAGCCTCTCTACTGGTATGTTAGTTTTCCTCATTGACCTGGGGTATGAACTAGGTCAGATGAGAAGAACAACGCCCTTCACAGCCTTCTTGTTTAAAGTTTTGAAAGTTGTGTCTTTTAGGATTAGGAAACTGTTTTCTAGAAAGAGTTAGTAAACTTGATTTGTCCTTTAGTTTCTTCTGATCTGTAAAGTGACAAGGTGAGCTTTTGTGATCGCGTGGCGTCCGTCGTCTGTCCGTCCGTCCGTCCGTCCGTAAACTTTTGCTTGTGACCACTCTAGAGGTCACATTTTTCATGGGATCTTTATGAAAGTTGGTCAGAATGTTCATCTTGATGATATCTAGGTCAAGTTCGAAACTGGGTCACGTGCGTCAAAAACTAGGTCAGTATATCTAAAAATAGAAAAACCTTGTGACCTCTCTAGAGACCATATTTTTCAGAGATCTTCATGAAAATTGGTCAGAATGTTCACCTTCATGATATCTAGGTCAAGTTCGAAACTGGGTCACGTGGGGTCAAAAACTAGGTCAGTAGGTCTAAAAATAGAAAAACCTTGTGACCTCTCTAGAGGCCATATTTCTCAATGGATCTTCATGAAAATTGGTCAGAATGTTCATCTTGATGATATCTAGGTCAAGTTCGAAACTGGGTCACGTGCGGTCAATAACTAGGTCAGTAGATCTAAAAATAGAAAAACCTTGTGACCTCTCTAGAGGCTATTTTTTTCAAGAGATCTTCATGAATATTGGTCAGAATGTTTACCTTGATGATATCTAGGTCAAGTTCGAAACTGGGTCACGTGGGGTCAAAAACTAGGTCAGTAGGTCTAAAAATAGAAAAACCTTGTGACCTCTCTAGAGGCCATATTTCTCAATGGATCTTCATGAAAATTGGTCAGAATGTTCATCTTGATGATATCTAGATCAAGTTCGAAACTGGGTCATGTGTGGTCAAAAACTAGGTCAGTAGATCTAAAAATAGAAAAACCTTGTGACCTCTCTAGAGGCCATATTTTTCAAGAGATCTTCATGAATATTGGTCAGAATGTTTACCTTGATGATATCTAGATCAAGTTCGAAACTGGGTCATGTGGGGTCAAAAACTAGGTCAGTAGGTCTAAAAATAGAAAAACCTTGTGACCTCTCTAGAGGCCATATTTCTCAATGGATCTTCATAGAAATTGGTCAGAATGTTCACCTTGATGATCTCTAGATCAAGCTTGAAACTGGGTCACGTGCGGTCAAAAACTAGGTCAGGAGGTCTGAAAACAGAAAAAAATTTGTGACCTCTCTAGAGGCCATATTTTTTCGCGGGATCTTTATGAAAATTGGTCAGAATGTTCACCTTGATGATATCTAGGTTAGTTTCGAAACTGGGTCATGTGCGGTCAATAACTAGGTCAGTAGATCTAAAAATAGAAAAACCTTGTGACATCTTTAGAGGCCATATTTTTCAAGAGATCTTAATGAAAATTGGTCAGAATGTTCACCTTGATGATATCTAGATCAAATTCGAAACTGGGTCACGTGCGGTCAAAAACTAGGTCAGTAGGTCTAAAAATAGAAAAACCTTGTGACCTTTCTAGAGGCCATATTTCTCAATGGATCTTCATGAAAATTAATGAGAATGTTCAGCTTGATGATATCTAGGTCAAGTTTGTAACTGGGTCATGTGCGGTCAAAAACTAGGTCAGTAGGTTGAAAAATAGAAAAACCTTGTGACCTCTAGAGGCCATATTTTTCACGAGATCTTCATGAAAATTAGTGAGATTGTTCACCTTGATGATATCTAGGTCAAGTTTAAAAGTGGGTCACGTGCCTTCAAAAACTAGGTCATTAGGTCAAATAATAGAAAAACCTTGTGACCTCTCTAGAGGTCATATTTTTCAATGGATCTTCATGAAAATTGGTCAGAATTTTTTATCTTGGTGATATCTAGGTCACATATGCTCAAAAACTAGGTCACAATGTCAAATAATAGAAATAACGACGTCATACTCAGTTCAACACTGATAGGTGAGCGATTCAGGACCATCATGGTCCTCTTGTTTGTACATGTATTTGTCTTTTCTTAACTTTGTATTCTTTGAATGATTTGCTATTTCATTTGTGATGATGCTCCAAAGTGGACCATGCAAATTATATTGAGTAAAAAAAAAGAGTGATCATTACAGTGATTGGAATAGTACAAATTCTTAGGTTTGTGATAAATTAAGATGCTAGTTTCAGGTTTACTGGGTACAGTTTGCAGGTGTGTAGTGTGCTCCTCTGTAAGTAGAGATGTAGCAGCAGCCTGTCCCTCAAATGTAAAACCTTCAACACATGACAAATTAATATCATATATCAGCAGCTATCATTTTGGAAGTATTTTACTATAAGGCCTGTATTCAGCCATATCAGGTATAATCCACATCAGAACTATTCTGTTACAGCTGGTGCTACTGATAAAACAGATACTAACTATGATGACAAGAATGGTATACGTTCTATACGAGTCAGTCCAGATGGTCAACATCTAGCTTCCGGTGATAGACAAGGAAATGTCAGGTAAGAATGGTATACCTTCTATATGTGTCAGTCCAGATGTTCAACATCTAGCTTCCGGTGTTTGTTGTTGGTTTTAATGTCACACATACTCAGTTACAATTCATATAGTAACTTTTCAGCTTTACATATTGGGAGAATACCCAAGGTGCCCCTCATAGCATTATATCAGGCATGGTTGGAAGTCTTGAATAGACCAATATGCTGTCAGCCAGCTGGATGGCTTCCTGACATTAAAGAATTTGCTCAAAACAAGGTTTCGAACACTTGAGTCATGAGGGGCAAGAGATTCGAAATCAGCAATCTTTCCACTTGGCCACGGAGCCCCCCTGGGAAACTATTAGTAGGATATTGGTGAAACATGGCCTTGACATCCCTTGGGTGGTCCTCTTCCAAGGTTGTTCAAATATTTATGTTTGGTTTTATATAGGGTCCACCAGAGATAAGCCCTCTTGATTTGTCAAAACAAATATACAACTGCCAGGGTCAGGTGTAGTTTTCCCAAAATGGATCTATAGAAAACTATTTTAGACATGGTTTTCTGGGGAAAGATGAGGATATCATTTTATTCTGGGCATGTAATTGTACATTTACATACTTCCCCCACTTGGTAGGTAAGAAAAGATAATCTGTTACTCAGCCATTTTGTTATTGTTCAGCTTGGCAGACAAGATAAAAAGGTTGTTTTGACACTATCTGCTTTTGTTATGTAGCATATAAAGTTCTGGTTTATTCATTGTAATGGGAATGAGAATACAGTGTTGTAATTTTCAGTGTATTACTGAGAGTTACATGTCTATGTGCAGTTTTCTTTTTTAAAAATTAACCAAATGACTCACTGATATGCCTTGCATGTCTAGTGTTTTGCTGATTTTATTTGATTAACGCTGATTTATTTTTGTCAGGATTCATGAGTTGGAGAATTTGATTGAAATAAAGCAGATTGAAGCACATGAGTCAGAAGTTCTGTGTTTGGAATACTCTCGATGGAAAAATGGTAATTTATTTAATACTTGTGATCGTATAAATCAGAAAAAAATGTAGCTTACACAAAACTTTTTTTGTAATCTGTCAGAAGCAGTTTGATAAAAAAAATTTAAGCATTGGAATTGTCACATTGGGATTGAACTGTTATTTTTCAAAATTTTTAATGTAGATAGGAATAGTTAAGGATTGATTTTTTTTTCTTCTTGAAATGGAAAATTATTTTACATGAGAGTCCTTTCTTACTTTATGACTACTGTTTGATATAAGGATAGAAGAGAATAATAAATCTCAGTAATTGTTGTTTCAAAAAAATGTAATTAGTATTACTTGCATTCTGTGTTGTTTTTCAGGACCAAAGTTGCTTGCATCATCAAGTCGTGACCGGTTGATCCATGTGTTTGATACAGAACAACAGTACGGTCTGTTACAGACATTGTCAGATCATTCCTCGTCAATTTCTGCTGTCAAGTTCACAGAGACAGATAACGAGATGAAGATGATCTCATGTGGGGCAGACAAGTCTATATTATTTAGGAATCTACAACAGGTGCGTTTTCATCCCAAGCTGCCAGCAGGAAGGGACATACACTCAAGATAAGCAAAAAAAGCAACTTTTCTTGTTTTGTGATACAACATCTGTATGTAACATTGATCTGATTGAAAATGTTGACATACTAATGTCACTCAGGTTTTCATATGTCACAGTTTGCTGGTTATACTTCTGGTGATTCCACCATTCTGAAATGACTAATTAAGGTAGTTCTGCATGTTTGATTAACTGGAAGTGACGATGGCTGGTACCTATTAAATTGATAGTATAGATGTTCATCTGAATCTATTATATCCTTGTTATGCAGTGTTAAACAGACATCACTACTGTCTATTTTGGGAATAATTTTTACAAGTAGGTTCAGAGATCAGTTCAAAAATATAACATAAAATAAGTAGCAATGTAAGGATTTCTGTTGATTTTTGGCAAATTCTGAAAAATTAAGCACATGGACATATATATTTTATTTGGCCATATGACTGCAAATAGGTAAATCTACTATTATGAAGGGTTTCATTAAAATCTACAAAAACGTCATATCAAGTGTGATTTTCCCATAAAAGCCTATTGTGAAAATTGACCGAAGAATCAATATCTTCAAATCTGTCTAAATAAAAATCAAGCACAAGACCCTATCTTTTTCTTGGCTGAACTTCCTTTGGATACAATAATGCTTTGAAAAAAAATACTGTTTAATAAAATTATACATTCTAGAACAAGATTTATTTCAAACGTGCAGAACTACCTTAATTGATCTTGTGGCTTAACGATGCTTCCACAAAAGAGTTTCGAAAAATGCTTATTTCTGGATGTGAGTAAGTCTGTATCTGGTATAAAGAAAATGCCAAATTTTTTATTAGTTGGGCGATTTTGAAGAAATGGTTTAGTAGGATAACATGAAAGCCAGAATCAGTTCTGGGGCAGTAAGCGCAATTCCAAATATATAGTTGTATGACATGTTTTCAGGATCCTGAGTTTCAGTTTACCTTAGCAACACACCAGGTTGAGAAGATGACACTGTACGACATGGTCGTAGAACCGACACAGAAGTTTTCAGCCATTGCTTGCCAAGACAGAAATGTCAGGTAGTTATATGTTTATACTGCAAGCTTTTTATCTTGTTTAAGCTAATGTCCTGTAAGTTAAAATAAAATACTTTTCTTCAGATTTATCTGGATTGGTTTTAATATTTCAGAATTACGTAAATTATACATCAGTTTGCTTTGTATGTATTTCCAAAAAAACTTAAGAACTGTTATGTGTGGGTACCTCAATGAATGAGTGGTTAATTTTGCTGACCCATATTGGTTTGAGGAAGCCGTCCAGCTGGCTAATGAAAGGTCCTTAATTCTACCCAGGAGCCCACACATGCCTGAAATAAGGCCTAGAGGGACAACTGTGGTCTTCCTCCACTATCAAAAGCTGAAAAAGTCACCATAATGACAAAAATTATGTCTTTGTGACTCCAAACCAAAGAAGCAAAACAAAATTAACTGTGATGAGCTTACATAAAAGATACCTTTTATCAGTGTGGTATTAAAATGCTGTTGCATTTTTTGGTAAGAAAATAGTAATTTTATTCGCGACTGACAATCTGATACACAAAGAAATCAGGATACACTTATGAAAGTGTAGACAAAATTTTTGTTGTGAAGTTAGAATGTATGACATTGTGCATGGTCAAAGCCTCATTATTTGTTACAGAATCTACAATATAAAAACTGGAAAGAAGAAGAAAGAATACAAAGGTTCGCTGTCTGATGATGGTACCTTACTGAAGATGAAGCTGGACCCCTCTGGTACATTTGCCGCCACCAGTTGTAGCGATAAAAATATGTGTATTATTGACTTCTACTCTGGAGAGTTACAAGCTACTATGTTTGGTCACTCAGAAATTGCAACGGATGTGAGATTTATGAACGATCTGCGACATTTGATCTCTACATCTGGAGATGGGTAAGTGCCAATTACCGTTGGAGTGATACCTCTTACCAGCCCTATAAAAACTTGAAGCTATATGTTTGACAAATAGTACTATATTAGAATAGCACTATGTTAACGAAATTTAGTCCAAGGGAGGCAATTCTTACTTATTCAAGTACATTACCTTATAAGGTTATGTCACTGCCTGTTTTAAGGTATGGTTATGGTAAGTGCTTTGAAATTAATTGCATTACAAATTGTTTTAGATAATCTTCTCACATTTTCATTTCAGTACATAAAATATAGCTGAAGCATATATTTAATATATGAATTCCAAAATTCCAGAAAAAAAACAAAACATTAACACCTGAGAAAATTTTCTTGGATATGCTGTAAGTTTAAGAAAAATTGTACAGTTTTTAGCAGTTTGTTTTTTCCATAGACAACAGTTTTTATGTTTTTACTTTATAAATGATTTACTTCATGTATGACAAAAAAGAAACCATGAAAATCATGGATATCCATCTTTTTTGTGGTATTTAGAGTAATTACTTGGATTTAGGCTTGTTTTTTACCAAAAATAGCTAAGTTCTATTTCAAATATTTTAACAAATATGTTATTTGCTTATCTCTGTTAGCCTACTAGTATGTTGTTATTTTATCATTTCCTACATATATAATAACAGTATAAATAATCATTATAATATGCATACAACATGCATAAATGTAAACAGTGACAGCCATTTACTGCATTTTTAGCTCATCTGATTTTTTGAAAAAAAATGATGAGTTATTGTCATCACTTGAGCGGTT
Organism: Mercenaria mercenaria; assembly: GCF_021730395.1. Classification (NCBI taxonomy): domain Eukaryota; kingdom Metazoa; phylum Mollusca; class Bivalvia; order Venerida; family Veneridae; genus Mercenaria; species Mercenaria mercenaria. The sequence goes on along the minus strand of NC_069361.1, from coordinate 16,562,454 downwards.
GTCGGCGTCGGCGTCGGCGTCGGCGTTGCCTGGTTAAGTTTTATGTTTAGGTCAGCTTTTCTCCTAAACTATCAAAGCTATTGCTTTGAAACTTGGAATATTTGTTCACCATCATAAGCTGACCCTGTATAGCAAGAAACATAACTCCATCTTGCTTTTTGCAAGATTTATGGCCCCTTTTGTACTTAGAAAATATCAGATTTCTTGGTTAAGTTTTATGTTTAGGTCAGCTTTTCTTCTAAACTATCAAAGCTATTGCTTTGAAACTTAGAATACTTGTTCACCATCATAAGCAGACCCTGTACATGAAGAAACGTAACTCCATCTTGCTTTTTGCAAGAATTATTGCCCCTTTGGACTTAGAAAATCAGTTTTCTTGGTTAAGTTTTATGTTTAGGTCAGCTTTTATCCTAAACTATCAAAGCTATTGCTTTAGAACTTGCAACACTTGTTCACCATCATAAGCTGACCCTGTACAGCAAGAAACATAACTCCATCCTGCTTTTTGCAAGATTTATGGCCCCTTTTGGACTTAGAAAATATCAGATTTCTTGGTTAAGTTTTATGTTTAGGTCAACTTTTTCTCTTAAACTATCAAAGCTATTGCTTTGAAACTTGCAAACACTTGTTCACCATCATAAGCTGACCCTGTACAGCAAGCAACATAACTCCATCCTGCTTTTTGCAATAATTATTGCCCCTTTTGGACTTAGAAAATCATTTTCTTGGTTGAGTATTATGTTTAAGTCAACTTTTCTCATAAACTATCAAAGCTATTGCTTTAAAACTTGCAACAGTTTTTCACCATCATAAGTGGACACTGTACATCAAGAAACATAACTCTATCCTGCTTTTTGCAAGAATGATGGCCCTTTTTAGACTTAGAAAATCATGGGTAGGACAATATTTCTATTATACAAAAAAAAATCAGATGAGCGTCAGCACCCGCAAGGCGGTGCTCTTGTTCTTTACTTTTCATAACAAAGCTCTTAATATGGTATACTTTATTCTTCAGAAATAAATATACATGTACAACAGTATGTGATCAGTTTTCAGTTTCTGTTTTAATACCTTTAGCCTGCTGATGGCAAGTGATTATTTGTGAACAGTGCAGACCAAGATCAGCCTGCACATCCGTACAGGCTGATCTTGGTCGGCACTGTTCGCTATTCAATCTGTAAATTTCTAGTGAACACCCCTTTGAATAATAAATGGTATTGCCCAATTTTTATGATGGACCAGTCTATTTTAGAAATTGAGCAGGTTAAGGGTTACGTTTTATAGCAGAGTTCAAAATCATATTGGCACTAGGTATTTTCTATTTTCCTTTGTTCGTGTAATTAGTCAATTGGTGAATACAAGTTCTGAGATTTTGATGGTGATTAGGAAGCCTTTGTGATAGCAAAAAAATAACTGCCAGAATCTTTTTTATCAAAGTTGGATTTTCTGTGGCTAGGGGCTAATGTATTTAAATCAATATTTACATGTTGTGAACAGCACTGGATTGTCATTCTTTATTTATCCCAGAACTGGAATCTCATTGAAATTTTCAAATGTGAGGAAGCATTTGAAGTGAAATATTTGAGTGTCATGTATTGTAATATTTGATATATTTGCAGGTGTATATTTGTGTGGAGGTTACCACAGGAGATGACAAGCCAGATGCAGAACAGATTGAAGGAAATGGGACAGATCTTACCTCATATTACTAATGGTGGCTTAAAGTAAGCAACACAAAACTGTATTAACATTTACGAAAAAATGATCTTATATGGGAAGAAATTGCTGCCTTTATTAACTTAAAGGAGATCTCCTCAGTTTTTATGACATTCTTCTGTAGTTTCCCCTTAAATATTTCAGAGTTTTAATTTATCTTTAGTGAACAGTAACATTTCTAGCTAAAAAAAGTTGATTTGCTTTCTGTCTGTAACAATATTAAGTTATCTTGTTTAAAGCAGCATGCCTCCAGATTTGGCTAAAAAATAATCTTTCTTTCAAATTGAAGTTTGGTCATATTATGAACATTAGAATATGAATCAATAGCGCTATAGCTGAAGTAGTGAATAATGACTTCAAATTATAGATATTTATAATCGAGACAGTTTATCTGGAGTAAAAGTGTGACAAACACTTTTCGATTTTCATTTTAAAAAGTAGTAAAAACAGCAAATTCTCATGTGTTTCCTTCCGTAACATAAAGTTTGTCAGTAATTAAGTTTTAAAGCCTTCTTAAGAAATACAGCATTTATTTCGAGATATCTAAAAAAAAATTGTTTTTTTTTTGTTTGTTGTCGAACGATCTGGAGGCATGCTGCTTTAAGATGAAGGTTTTGTTTGAAGTGTAGAAGCATAGCCTCAGATTTTCATACATTATGATTTCCTTTAAAAAAAAAGGTTTAAAAGTTGATAAGATTCTTAGATGTTGATTAACATGTAGATGAGTTATATTCAAAACTGTATCTCGGCAGTACAGAACAGGTCCAATATATTATTATAACAATTCCCAGACAGCAACTGTAAATTGTATTAAATTCATGTATATCTTTTATAGACTGGAGCCACTGAAAGCATTCAAGAAGGATGAGGTTGATGCTAGTGTAGCCCCAGAGAGGGAGTTTTTCAGTCCAGAGAGAGCTCTGAAGGAGATGTACCCCAGCCAGTACAATGGCAACAGCCCATCTCCATCGCCCAAAGATAATCTAGATTACAGGTTCAGCATTAGTCAGCTGCCTAGCTGGGCAAAGAAAAAGGTACTGATCTTAAAATTCTTTAATGATTAATAGATAAAAAATATTTAAGACTGATCGCTGACTAATGACCTTGGTGAGCAGTGCTTTTAGCTGAAAGTTCCACATTTATATACTATTGCCAGGATAAAGCCATAAATGTTTTAAAAATATTTATAATGTTCTATGTTGGGATTATGCTTTCTTTTGTGGCCCAGTACTCTGAAGCTTTTGCCCTTCATTACTGTCAGTTTGAATACTAGATGTGTAGAATCCTGTCAGGTGAGGCCATCCTCTAGTTCAACATAGGTGCTGTCTGTTCCTGAAATAATGCTTAGAAAAGCAGCAAAAAACACTAGTAGCAGAATTGTGTTGATTGTGCAAAATGAAACAGAAATTGAAAATGTTTAAGTCACAAATACTATTTCAGTTTGAGGGAGGAGGAGATGGTTTGGAAAACGTGCCCAATGCTGATGATGATGCTGGGTCAGGACCTGCTCCTAGGGGGCGCTGGGCTCAGAGGGCAGAGGGACAGGGACCAACAATCAAAACTCAAGATGGAAAGTCAGTGGAAGTAGACCCATCTGCAGGTATACTTGCCTTACTTATATGTCAAGACAGCAGTTAAAATGTCAGAAATAAATCCTGACTTATGGTTAAAGGGGATATCATTCTTGCTGTTCTTGTATGGGGTCAATGACCATTTCACCAAGGTAGGAAGGGACTGAGTTGATGTATCATCTGTCGTGAAATTTCCTTCAGAATGGAATTGAACCATATTTGACTGGAGGCATATGTTTATTGATTCAAAATTGCTCTTATGATGGCCTTGTCCCCCGAGCTGAATTGTATAGATGATAATTGTTACAGGGAGACAAGGCCTCTTAACATAGGAATTTCACTATACATTATTTGCACATTTCATTAACTCTCACACAGACTAAGACTAGTCATACTAAGTCTGCTATTACTTAATTGGTTGTGCACTATGCTTAAAGATATGTTTTAAGAGAATCTTTATAGAATTAACCTTTAGCATGCTAGATAAATTGTCGTCTGCTGGAAATGTCGTCTGCTAAAATTGTAAAGTTCATTCAATTTGCTCCAAAATTGGAAGAAATATTGTCAGAGTAGCAAACAGCTTGGAACCTGATCAGACGCCGATTTAATCGGCGTCTGATCTGGTTCCAAGCTGTTTGCAAAGGCTGTTAAATTCGCCTGCAGCAGGCTAAGGGTTAAACAAGGTGTATGTAGCTTAGACCTGAAAAAGAACAGATGAGATATGTATGACCTCTTGGCCTCTTGTTTGCTGTTATAAAATAATAACAACAATGATTGAAAGATAGTCAAGGAATTAATTGATTAATGGAAGAATGTATGAGATAAATGAATAGAAGAATACATGAGCAAAACATAAATGAATAAATGATCAAATAACTAGATTGATAATTGAATGAACAATATATGAACAGAAACATGGAACAGAGTGAATGAATTTAGGAATGCTTTGTGGCATTCACTTTAAAGAAGTTTGTGAAGTAAGGGAGAGAACTTCAATAAAGTTTTGTAGTGAAAGATGTTATGATTACTAAGTTACTCACTTTGGTATGCTACAGGGGTCTAGCTAGGTCCAATTTTTTGGGAGAAGTCACTTCTCCCTCAAGCAGATTTAGGGAGAAGTGGGGAGACTTTAGGGAGAAGTGGGAAGACTTTTCCTACCGCAGTGATGTCGAGTGATTCGAAAGGTGGCTGTAATTTTCTTGTTTCTTCATAAAAAGTATTGATGTGACCATTCATTTTCTTAGTTAGATCATTTCCCATACAGTGGTTATTGTTTCGTTAAAAAATTCTGAAAAAAAAATCGTTTTCAAAATTCAAGCGGATTCTGTAAATGTAACCCGCTAAATTTTGGTTATATCTTGTATGAAGTGTTTATTATTAACACCGAGTCATTCACCGAGGAATGTCAGAATCTCACTCGAATGAAACTGAAAGTAAACTGTGTAATCTAGAAATACATATTCAAATAAATTCATTGATGGAAGTCAATTTAATCATTGTTAATACATTACATGTCGTTCTTTTATCATAGATAACAAATAATTGTGTACCAAATTCCAATTAATCGCATGGTTAATCAGTAGTTTCTTAAAAAAAAAACTCTTTGCTTTTTGCCCTCGAAGACGTAAATGCGACGCTAATTGGCTGAACACAATCAACGAGGTGTATCGGATAATTTGATTCGCTTTCACACTTCTCGGGAAAATCTCGCAAGTACCTAAGTAGGAGGAGCTTAAATTATGCTACCGGCGTGGGTTTGTGTATTCGGCACTCGTTATGACACCGTGCAAATTGTCAACAGTCCGGGTAGCACTAATTAGCGAGTGCGGAAAGCAAAGAAAATCGGGCGACTTTCATTTCGCTTTGAGGTTAGATTTGAGCGAAGTTTGAAGTTCTAGAGCGCCTATTTCGCTCAAGTCGCCCACTCGCGAGAGCCCTGATGCTAGCGCCATGAAAGTTATTTTTTGACTAAGCAGTAACTAGCTTTAGAGCTACTCGATGAATACACAGCTTTGGAACCTGTTTGGTGGAAAACTGTTACAAATGAAGTGACTTGGTATGGTAATCTGGTTATTCACCCTTCTCCTTTTAGTTGTACTGAAAGTGTGACAGAATGAGACCATAAATAGTGAGATAATTAAAAGATTAATTTCATATGATTTATTTTATAGTTGAGGTTAGTAGTGTCAGAGGTGTTAATCCTACCTTGAAATTAATGTCTTAATTGGATAACATTTGAAAAGTTGATAGTTTAATGGTAGATTTACATAAAAATATTATATTTTAAGAATATATCACATGTCAGGTCATACGTGCGTTACATATTCCAGTGAAAGTTTGGCAAGGTGCTACTGGGATTACTTTCCAAACTTACGACAATTTATTTGAAGTAGAGAAAACTGTATTTTTGTTAGAAATTGTTAATAAAAAGTTAAAGCAAAATAATTGGGTTTAAGGCATGCGGCCTATAGATTTGGTGTGTCTCTCAGTCTGTTTGGAAAAAAAGTTTGTGACACGCCTAGCTCAAGAAGCTTTTGATATAGATTGATGAAACCTTGCATAAGTCTTCATCATGATATGAACTTGCACATCTCCTATTTTTCATCTGACTCCGCCCCCTATTTCTAGAGTTATGGCCCCTAAAATAGTCAGAAATGTATATTTTAACCTTGTGATGTGCCTAGCTCTAAAAGTATTTCATATAAATTGATGAAACCTGGCATGAGTCTTTATCATGATATGAACTTGCACACCTTCTTTATTTTTTTATCTGGCTCCACCCCCTATTTCCAGAGTTATTTCCCCTGAAATGGTAAAAATATGCATATTTCCACCTTGTGATGCGCTTAGCTCAAAACTTATTTCATATTAGTTGGTGAAACCTTGCATGAGTCCTTATCATGAAATGAACTTGCACACCTCATAATTTTCCACCTGTTTCCAGAGGTATGGTCCCTGAAATAGTCAAAAATGCACATTTTCACCTTTTGACTCGCCTAGCTCAAAAAGTATTTGATATAAATTGATGAAACCTTGCATGAGTCTTTATCATGATGAGACCTTGCACACTTGGCATTCTTCCTGAGATTTTAGCGCCAATTATAAAGTTACAGCCTTTGAAATAGCCAAAATATAGGATTTTTTGTTTGTGATGCTCACAGTTTAAGACATATATGAATCCTTTATATAAAATGTTTGTTGAGGCTATACCCACTTCAGACTGCAAACATTTAAATTATTACCCCTTATTTGTGACAGTGGGGGCACACCCTGTGTCCTACAGACACATTCTAGTTATAAAAAATATTCTTGAAGAACTAGAAATAAGTGGAATAGCTCTTACAAGAGGTGTTAATTCTACCTTGTAATTAATGTCTTAATGGATAATATTTGAAAAGTTGATAGATTTACATAAAAATATTCTATCACATGTCAGGGCATATGTGTGTTATATATTCCAGTGAAAGTTTGGCAAGATGCCACTAGAATTAGAGGTTAAAGATTAACAGGGTCTGTTTTTTGTCTGGTCGGAAACTCAGCCATTCATCAATTACTTGGCACAAATGTTCCCTACAATGAGTTGATGTGTCATGTGCAAGACCCAGACTCTCAGTTCCAAGCTCAAGGTCACACTTAGAAATTAAAGGTTAACATGGTCTGTTTTTGTACCCCCCGACAACAAAGTTGTAAAGGGGGGTATACTGGTTTCAGGTTGTCCGTCTGTCTGTCTGTCTGTCCGTCTGTCTGTCCGTCTGTCCGTAGACGCAATCTTGTGCGCACCATCTCTCCTTATCCCCTTGACAGAATTTAATGAAACTTCACACAAGTGATCAGTACCAACAGTAGTTGTGCATGGGGCATGTTAGGTTCTTTAAGAAAAAAAATTTGGAGAGTTATGGGACTTTGTTTTTTTGTTACTATACTATATACATAGACACAATCTTGTGCGCACCATCTCTCCTCATCCCCTTGACACAATTTAATGAAACTTCACACAACTGATCAGTAACAACAGTAGTTGTGCATGGGGCATGTTAGGTTCTTTCAGAAAAAAATTTTGCAGAGTTATAGGACTTTGTTTTTTTGTTACTATACTATATACATAGACACAGTCTTGTGCGCACCATCTCTCCTCATCCCCTTGACACAATTTAATGAAACTTCACACAACTGATCAGTAACAACAGTAGTTGTGCATGGGGCATGTTAGGTTCTTTCAGCGACAAAAATTGCAGAGTTATGGGACTTTGTTTCTTGTTAACATACTATGTACATACAGTCTGCATATGCAATCTTGTACGTGCCTAATCTACCAAACCCTTGCACACAATTTAATGAAACTTCACACAAGTGATCAGTACCAATCCTAGTTGTGCATGGTGCATGTTACATTCTTTTAGATAAATATTCTGCATAGTTATGGGACTTTGTTTTTTGTTACTATACTGTATACATACAGTCTATATACATACAGTCCACATAATTATGCAGTCTTGTGTGTGTCAGATTGCAATGTACTGTGTCAGTGCATGCGGGGGGTACATTCATCACCTCTAGTGATAGCTCTAGTTTTGTCTGGTCCATATCTCTGCCATTCATCAAGTGATTTTAAAATTACTTGGCACAAATGTTCCCCATAATGAGTTAATTTATCATGTGCAAGACCCCAGACCTCTATCTCCAAGGTCCAGGTCCCCTTTGGAAATAGAACATTTTTGGTATTTTGTTGTTGTCTGGTATGTAACTTTTTTTATGCATTGTTATTTATTCAAATAACTTGGCATAAGTATTCACCATTACAAGACATTGTGCCATGTGCAAAGGGCAAGGTCACAGGCACCAAAGTTGATTTTCTTCTTTTTTTTTGTACATGAAATTACTTTCCTTTTATTAGCTCACCTGTCACATAGTGACAGGATGGGCATTTTGTGATCACATTTTGTCCATTGTCCGTTCACAATTTCTTGTGAACAACATAAGAGACCACATTTTACATTCATATTTATTCAAAGTTGCACACAACTTGTATTGGCATAATATCTCGGTTCTTTCGAAAACTGGCCAGATTCCATCATGGGTTCCAGAGTTATGGCCCCTTAAAGGGCCAAAATTTGCTACTTTTTGGCTTGTAAACACAATAGAGACCACAGTTTGCAATCAGTTTTAATCAAACTTGCACACAACTTGAATCGGCATAATATCTCGGTTCCTTTAAAAAACTGGCTAGATCCCTTATGGGTTCCAGAGTTATGGCCCCTTATGCTATTTTGGCTTTTGCAGCCATATAGAGACAGTATTTATGGTTTGATTTGATACAAACTTGCAAATTATCTTCAACAACAGTAAAAATTTTAGATTCCATGATGAATCTGTCAGATCCAATCATAGGTTTCGGAGTTACGGCCCCTTATTGACCCCTGAAAGAGCCAAAATTTGTTAATTTTTACCTTTTGAACACGATAAAAGTGACATTTTATATTTGATTTAAACCACACTTACACACAACTTAAGTCACAATAAGATCTCGGTTCCTATCGATAATGGGCTAGATTCCATCATTGGTTCTAGAGTTACTGCCCCTGAAATTTTCTAGTTTAGCCCTTTCAGCATTATAGAGGTTTCATTTTTTATGCTTTGATTTGATACAAACTTGCACAGAATGATTATCTTGATGATCTCTAGGCCAAGTTCGGAACTGGGTCATATGGGGTCAAAAACTAGGTCAACCGGTCAATTCAGAGGAAAAGCTTGTTAACACTCTCGTTCATTTGATGTGCATGAAACTTGGTCAGAATGTTTGTGCATGAAATATCGGATGAATTTTTATCTGGATCATGTAGGGTCAAAAACTAGGTCACCAGGTCAAATCAAAGAATAAGTTTGTTTACATTCAAGAATCTTTAAACTGACCTTCAGTGACAGTAAGCCTATTTTCTTGTTTTTTAAAATACAACCTTGAAATTCGGATGACTTGTACAGTTTTGCACACTGATCTTAAAACTGACTTTCAATGACCATGAATGTGACCTACTGACCTACTTTCTTGTTTTTAGCTCACTTGTCACATAGTGACAAGCTTTTGTGATCGCCCTTCGTCCGTCCGTCCGTCGTCCGTCCACAATTTCTTCTGAACAAGATAGAGACCACATTTTGCAAGCAATTTTAATCAAACTTGTACAAAACTTGTATTGGCATGATATCTCATTTCCTTTAAAAAACTGTCCAGATCCCATCGTGGGTTCTAGAGTTATTGCCCCTTAAAGGGCCAGAATTTGCTATTTTTGTGCGTCAACAATTTCTTGTCTGCATGATAGTGGTTTCATTTATGAATTTATTTTAACCAAAATTGCACACGACTTGTATCACGGGTTCTAGAGTTATGGCCCCTGAAAGGGCCAGAATTAGCTATTTTGACCTTGTCTGCACAATAGCAGCTTCATTTATGATTTGATTTTCACCAAACTTGCACACAACTTGTATCACTATAAGATCTTGGTTCCTTTCTTGAACTGGTGAGATTCCATTATGGGTTCCAGAGTTATAGCCCCTGAAAGGGCCAGAATTAGCTATTTTGACCTTGTCTGCACAATTGCAGCTTCATTTATGATTTGAATTTAATCTAACTTGCACAAAACTTGTGTCACCATAATCGGAAATTTTTATGTACGTGCGGGCAGGTGATTTTTATTTTTTTTCTCGGGAATGAAATTATTGATGCGGTAGTTCTGACGAACGACATATCAATTTGGTATGGCCTTGGAAAGAATTTGCAATGATGAACAATGCTCAACAACAGCAGCATAGAAACACAAACAGAGCTTGGTATGATGGGCAAAGATAATTAATAGCAATGTAACTGCTGATATAAAGATCACTGTCATATCAGAATTACATACACTGCAAATGCTGTGATTAAGTTGCTTTAGTTGCAGCTTATATACAATTTACCATAATTTTCTCATGTCCGAACTGCAGTCCTTTAAATAATTGGGTGATCTTATAATCGCGTTTCCTTTTCAAATGATGTAGAAATGTAAATTTTATCTTAAAGGCATTAGTACATGTCTACAAGTATTGCCATCATACTGAGTATGTTTTTCTAATGTAAGAAGTGAAATCATTATTTGCATTTTGAGAGCTTAGACCAGTCACTCATTTTGTATGAACAATGAAACATAGCATACAAACAGCCATTGACATTTCAGTCTGTTTGTGTATTGATTATTAACCTGTAGAAATGTAGGTACTAAATTGAATGCTTTCCACTGACAACACAGTTTTAAACTAGAGCACTCTGAGCTAATTATGATAATATCAATTTACACAAGAAATGTTGTTCTAAAATTCTACCGTTCAGAATATTTCTAAACGGTCTTGTTATTTTTTATTTGTCATCCGAAATAAGCACATTTGCTCAATCTTTGCTCAAAGCCTGCATTTCCCGAATTAGAAATGCAATTTCCCGATTGGGAAATGTAGCAGTTTACTGTTTTACTCTCGATTTCCCATTCAGGAAAGGTTTAGACAAAAGCGAGTAATAGTAACTATTTTATTGAAATTCTGGAGACAAAACATTTACACGAAACTCAAGGCATGTATTCTCCGTATACATAATACTGTTGCATATCTTCATTCTTTAGCCTGTACAAACAACTCCCAATTAATTTGTAAACTGCTTCCTTTGACTGATTATTTATGCACTCTTGAGTTAGTCTTTCAGTGGATGTTACATATACAGGACCTATGAGTTACCTGATGATATTACCTTGTCAAATAAAACTTGGTGATTAACTGTTGCAAAGTTGGTAAAGTTTATGAGATATGAGACCAGAATCAAATTAATCTCGAGTAACTGACTTGTGCTATCCGTTCACTTTTGCTTGTTACAGATAACTTTTCTTCCTTAAAAACTGTTTCCATACAAAAATGTCATTGTCAAACTAATTCGTTTTTGTATCCATACAGGTTTAAGTTGCATACTTAATACTTGCTGTGCATATACAACTGATTTGGATTTTTTCACCTTTAACATCAATTTATGTATCCCTCTGAAGAAATGACATTATTGGTCTTAACATATGGTATCTAAATGATCCAAAATGAAATATTTTCAGCATCTGCCAAGATCTGTGATTATCACAGAGTTTGGCACAATTTAAAGCTTTTTCTGACTTAATGCAGTTCTACAAAAATGATTAATGTTCAACTTGTATAGTTTTAAAATTGATCAGGGTGCCGAATTTGCCTGAAAGATGAACTTACACAACAACAACAATCAGAATAAAATCCATCATACTGACGACATAGATGCAAAAACTGGGTAGTGTTTTATACTGTCAGAAGACGCAGAAAAGGTCTACTTTCGTTTTCACGAAATGTTCTGCAACGAAAACTGCTCCACCGTTTTTATGCTTAAGGTGTCGAATATACCCGAAGTTACTCTATATCTAATACCTTTTGAAATATGACAAAAGAAAGTTTTTTGAGTTTCTGCGATTACCAGCTTCTGTAGCTGTTTCCATGGTTACGGCACACCGCTAGATTTCTATGACCAATCTAAAAAGTCAGTTCTTACTTAATTGTTTTATCATAGTAAAAATGTTTTGTATGACAGGTAATTTAAGTATGGCATATATTTTGAAAGATTCCTCGTATATATCCCCTATAGACTAAAGTGGTGTATATGTGAAAATCGTCAGTTAAAATTAAAAGTATTTGATAGAAATTTAAAAAGCTGAATGTTTTTGAAAAGAGAATACATTATTATTCTGATTTATATTAAAGGAATCTTGAAAAGTTTGTTAAGATGTGGATTTTTTAAAACTAATAATGTAAAAAATGACCAAAGCTATCCTGTACACCCTAAATCAGCTCATATGTAAACAATGGCATGGAGAGAAAAAACATATATAAATTTCTATGAAAAGCTGACCGTTATAAGAAGAACAGATCTGAAAGGAACTGATCAGCAACTTTCTCACAGAGAGCAAACACATTGAATATAATATTAAGGAACATAGTAAAACAATCGGTGAAATCATATAAAGCAATGCGACACATATAAAAACAGAAAGGATATTTATTTATGAGGACATGCAATAAGTTACCATGCATAAAAATAAGTGTAATTGCTGACTGCAAAGTTGCACAAACTATCACAAAAGCAAGCACAATACAAAAATAACTAGAGCTATCACTAAAGGTGATGAATGTACCCCCCGCATCCACCGACACAGTACATTGCAATTTGACGCACACAAGATTGCATAATTATGTGGACTGTATGTATACAGTATAGTAACAAAAAACAAAGTCCTATAACTATGCAGAATATTTATCTAAAAGAATGTAACATGCAGCATGCAAAACTAGGGTTGGTAGTGATAACTCGTGTGAAGTTTCATTAAATTGTGTGTAAGGGTTTGGTAGATTAGGCACGCACAAGATTGCATATGCAGACTGTATGTATGTTAACAAGAAACAAAGTCCCATAACTCTGCAATTTTTGTCGCTGAAAGAACCTAACATGCCCCATGCACAACTGCTGTTGTAACTGATCACTTGTGTGAAGTTTCATTAAAATTGTGTCAAGGGGATGAGGAGAGATGGTGTGCACAAGATTGTGTCTATGTATATAGTATAGTAACAAAAAAACAAAGTCCCATAACTCTGCAAATTTTTTTTCTAAAAGAACCTAACATGCCCCATGCACAACTGCTGTTGGTACTGATCACTTGTGTGAAGTTTCATTAAACTGTGTCAAGGGGATGAGGAGAGATGGTGCGCACAAGATTGTGTCTATGTATATAATATAGTAACAAAAAAACAAAGTCCCATAACTCTGCAATTTTTTTTTCTAAAAGAACCTAACATGCCCCATGCACAACTACTGTTGGTACTGATCACTTGTGTGAAGTTTCATTAAATTCTGTCAAGGGGATAACGAGAGATGGTGCGCACAAGATTGCGTCTACGGACAGACGGACAGACGGCCAGACGGACAGACAGACAGACAGACAACCTGAAACCAGTATACCCCCCCTTACAACTTTGTTGTCGGGGGGTACAATAAGCACAAAATGATATGCAAAACTATAATTACAAAAGCAAACACTAAGCACAGAGTAATAACCACAAATCATATGCAAATGAAACAAGCAGACGGTGAAGCAAACTAAAAATAAGGCATACTAAGGCATAGGGCAACTACTATATAATAAATACTTAATATTATTTAGCCTTAGTATATGCTCCTGTGCTGTGATTAAATTAGAAAAGGAAAAATGCTTGTAAATGGACCAAGTTTGAAAGAAATATTGTAACGTTTTAGTGCCACACAAATCCCGTCAGTGAAAAGCTAGCTCATCACCAACGGTGATTTATTGTGCATATATACTGTCATTTTACTCCAATGACAATTGACAGGTTTACAAATTTGCATATTAATGCAATTACTTCCCTTTATGCATTCAGTAATCGTTACATTACTTTCCCCTCCGAGAAATCTCGTCCCGAGATTTGGCCTAGGAAATACATGGGTAAGGCAACTCCAGTCCGGCAGTTGACTTCATCCCCCCACACTGGCCACCATTTGTAATGTTTTAGTGCCACACAAATCCCGTCAGTGAAAAGCTAGCTCATCACCAAAGGTGATTTAATGTGCATATATACTGTCATTTTACTCCAATGACAATTGACAGGTTTACAAATTTGCATATTAATGCAATTACTTCCCTTTATGCATTCAGTAATCGTTACATTATCTTCATTTTTGTCAAGAAGTATTACTTTTTGTGTCATAAACCCGATCGGGTAATGTTACCAGCCTGCTCAATATTGTAGAAACACAATTTCTTTGACATTTCATTCACTGTAATGTACAGTATATTAGCTACAGTAAAAATGGTACGGCTTTTCTTATTTTTTCTTTTTTTGTATTTTAATGAAATACTCACGCTTTGCTGACAAAGTGCTGTAGTGGACTTGCTGTAGATAAGTTCCAGGTTTAACACTTCCGCAAACAGGCACAAAATAAATGGTTAAATAGTACGCAAAATAAATAATTCACATCCATATCCAAAGAATTAAAATTCCATAAACAAAATTTATCATTTTCTTGACACAATGCTATAACTGATAGTTTGAGAGGTTAACACTGTTGAAAAACTCACAAAATAAACACACAAAAAATCGGTTTACATCCATATCCAAAGAAGAATCATTCCGTGAGCAGAAATATAACTCATTTTCATATTTCCTTATTACATTTTCGGCAAAAAAAAATAGTAAATCACTACCCTTACAGAAGCAAGCCTCTGTGGCGTACATGCTGCGTATTTGCTGTGTATATGCCGCGAACACAGTAGTACGCCAGAGGAGTACATTTTACATACACCGCATGCCGCGTACATGCCGCGTACTATTTCGACGAGTACACAGCATGTACGCAGGAGGTCACTAGTACACTTCAAGTACGCAGCACAGACACTGAAAATTTAAGGAGTACACTGCATGTACGCAGGAGGGACTTGTACAAGAAAATAGTACACTGCATGTACACCGCAGATACTTTGAAATTTATAACACTTATATTTAGTTGCATTAAAGTTGTTTCCCCTTGATGCAGTTACGCCATTTTCTTCAGATGTTTACCAAATTACATGCTACAAAAATTGATTTATTTCATTGAAAAGTGGATGAAGAAAAGCATACTAATTGATTTGATAACATCAATCTACATTATTTTGGTAAGGGTAAATACTTACTGATGCATGTCACTTATCTTTTTCTGTTTTTTTTCTGTCCAAATGATCAGCATTTGCATAAGAAAGTTGTGTGGGGTAAGGAATTTTACACTATCACAGCAGTATCGCCATACGAGTACACAGCATATATGCAGCAGGAGTACACAGCATGTACGCCGCAGGACTCGGGCCAGGAGTACACAGAATGTACGCCGCAGGAGTACACAGCATGTACGCCGCAGGAGTACACAGCATGTACGCCGCATGGGTAGTACACCGCAGGCTCATTTGCATGTGAATAGTGTATGTGCCGCGTACATGCTGCGTACTATTTCCCGCATACTAAATTCCTCTAGCGTACATCCTGTGTACTATGTAGTCCACAGCATGTATGCAGCAAGTAGTACGCGGCAGAGCTCATTTGCATGTCAAAAGTGTACTACAAACGTACTATCGGTGTATGTGCGGTGTATATCCTGCGTACTGTTTAAAGCCCTTGATTTCAGTACACATCATGTACGCATCATATACGCTGTATGTACACAGCAAGAGTACGCAGCAGGCCTTTTTCTTCTGTAAGGGGAATGTAAACAGGCATTTATAGCATACATTGACATTGCTAATCCTGTCAACTGGTACCTGGCTTTTATTTCGTAATACGCTTCATAATTAGCTGCTATAAGTTGGAGAAAACTCATCAATTTAACTACAAGAGTACATACAAAGGCAGATATAAAGTATATATGTATCAAGCCAATCCTATGTACTTAGACATTTTGAAAACACCTGTGCTAGAGAGTGAATTACTGGCAATTCTATTACAGTGTTAGTTAAATATTGAAAGGGTTGTTACGCCTAAAGATAAAAGTTGTTTGTTTAGGGTAACCTGATCGTAACTTTTCTTTCAACTTTTGTAAGTTCACGAAAAATGCTTTGGACATTACCCTAAACAAGCAATTGTTCTAGGACTTATAATTGTGCTACAGAGTGGTATGCCTAACACTGTATTGGACAAAGAGCACATGTCGGCCGATTATAACTAGGGCGGCCTGCAATAATTTTACCCATGTTGAATGAGCTCCATTGGCTATACTGAGTTTCAGAGTATACTCAACTCTGACCCATAAGTACAATGTTCTGAATGATCATTTCTTTAAGATACATAATATCATTATATAGGCCGATTTGGAACCTAAGACAGAAAATGCACTATTTCGTTATTTGTCAGACGGCTTAATATGCAAGATAACTGTAGCTCAGTATATTTTAAGGAGACATTGTATATAAACTAATCGATTAATCTTTACCTTCAAAAATTTATATCCAACTCTATTTGGCATGACTTTCTTTATTTCTGTATTATAATTTCATCTTAAACAAGTTTTTATATGTAACTAATTGCGTTCTTGGAGTGTCTGCAGAAAATCACTGCACTTTAGAAATGTTTATAGTTATACCCTCTGTTTCGGGGTTCAGTGAGAGACCGTCTTGTGGTAAAGGTATTGTCAGATCAATAGGAATGTCGTTGATTCAAACCCTACAAAGGTTAATCTATCATACAATACCAGTGCTCTTTTCAAGAAAGGGGAATTTAGACTGATTCTAAAACTTGAAGTCTTAATAAATTAATTAGTATCATTGAATATAGTATAAATTAGCAATAATGAATACAACAATACATTTAGTTCACATTTCATTTATTTTGTTGTAAAGAAGGCATTAGGATGATCGTATGCTTTAGCTTGAAGTCACTAATCGTCTTGAAAAACATATAAATTATGTTTTATATAATACGTTTTACATGAATTTAGATTAGATATCGAATTACAAGAAAAACACAAAATAACCCCTTCTTTAGCTGCTCTTTTGAATGCTGAATAATAATATTCATAGGAAATTCGAACTATCGGTACCCCATGTACAGTATAAGTACTGTAAAATCGATTATATGAATTACAGTATGTACGTATATGTGAACTTGTTTTATAAAGTACCCTTAATGAACCTCAAAATGTAAAGAATATTTAAATAATATTTTGATATAATTAAATACTTAAATTAGCTTTGTTTACCTGAGTGATATAATATTCACACTTAAAATAAAGTCATCCTGTAAATGAATTTTTAGCTCGATTATACGAAGTATAAGGAGAGCTATCCTACTCGCCCCGGCATCGGCGTCTTTCCGCGTCCCCACCTTGGTTAAAGTTTTGGTGCACTTTCTCTTTTTATACGCCCGTTTGAAAAACGGGATGTATTATGGGAACGCCCCTGGCGGGCGGGTGGGCGGGCGGTGTCCACAGACCTTGTCCGGAGCATATCTTCTACATGCATGGAGGGATTTTGATGAAACTTGGCACAGTTGTTCACCATCATGAGACGGAGTGTCATGCGCAAGAACCAGATCCTTAGGTCTAAGGTCAAGGTCACATTTAGAGGTCAAAGGATACAAGAATGAAAACTTTGTCTGGCGCATTTCTTCTTCATGCATAAAGGGATTTTGATATAATTTGGCACAAATGTTCACCACCATGAGGTGGAGTGTCATGCACAAGAACCAGGTCCCTAGGTCTAAGGTCAAGGTCACAGAGGTCAAAGGATACAAGAATGAAAACCTGTCCGGAGCATTTCTTCTTCATGCATAGAGGGATTTTGATATAACTTGACACAAATGTTCACCACCACGAGACAAAGTGTCAAGCGCAAGAACCAGGTCCCTAGGTCTTAAGGTCAAGGTCACACTTAGAGGCCAAAGGTCAGATACAAGAATGACTTTGTCCGAAGCATTTCTTCTTCATGCATGGAGGGATTTTGATGTAACTTGGCACAATTGTATACCATCATGAGAGGAAGTGTCATGCACAGTTCCTTTCTTTAGAATTACTTCCCTTTGTTGTTACTATAAATAGCTTATATTGTAACTTCTTCATTACTAGTCGTAGGGAAAAATCGAGACCACTTTTCAGTAGTACAACATGCATGCTACATCCAATTTTGAGGTGTATTTTGACCGATCTCTACCTGGTAAAGATTTTTTTGTGGACTTAAAATTTTTTTTTGGATTTTTTTTTTTTTTTTTTTTTTTTAAGATTCATTTGCAATACAGGAGCTAGAGTAAAGAAATTTGCTGTGACGGGTGTATATTGTGACATTCTGGCACTCTTGTTTCAACTTATCTCTGTAATTACTTGATGGATTTGATTCAAACTTGAAATACTTATTCCTCATAATCATCCACATCATCTGACATAAGGGCCATAACTCTGGCACCAATATTTCATGAATTATCCCCCCTTTTCACTTAGATTTTCAGGTTAAAGTTTTGATGCACTTTCACTCTATCTCTGTTAGGCCAGAGTTTTTTTATTTTTCGTTTTACGGGAGCGCCGGTCCTAAATATTGCAAAAGTGGAATAAAATTAAAATTCATTTTCCCGAGTTTTATTTTATTTTTTCCGCCGGTCGGTTGTTTACAGCCCCAAAGAAAATAAAATTAGTGTATTTTCACCTGGACGTAATTTACAGGAAGGGAGTTTAACGCGTGCAAAATATCGTGTTTTGCCGTACATTTATCGGCATTAACAGGGTGTAAAATTCCACTCGCCTGCTCGCATTGGCGAGTTAAGTCTGAGTAGGACGAGTGGACCTCGCTGTGTACTCGACCGATCGGGCGAGTGGTTTTTTTTTACATCCTTACTTTACCAAAATTCAGAAATTACATCTACAAAACGTCAACAAACTTTGAGATGGTTCAGTCGCTACCTGGATTGTCTGGAAACAGATAAAGATATCAAAACGTCATGCCGGTAATTTTCCATTCCACAAGCACGTGTGACCTATCGTAACATCTTATTTACATCGACACGTACACAAAAACCGTGCGTAGTGCATTCATTTTTTAATATTTTCGCTTCAAGTTTTCAACACCCCTTGAGAAATAATACTTTTGAATTCTATAATGATTTTAATAAGATATCGACAGAAATGTAGGCAAAATTCTATAAAAACGGTCGAATTTCAATAATCATTTGTAAAAATTCAAACAGCGCGATCTTAGTTACTTATTTCTTTCTAAAAGTAAATAAATGATGAATACTATGGGCTTAAAATTCAGACTTTTGACCAGAAAGTACAAAAAAAACAGAATAAAAAAATCTTAAATAATGAAAAAGCGGCTGCGATTACAATACATATAGTAAGACGATTTTTGGCAAACAGATTTCTGTTAGTGCGGCAGAATAGGTTACGTGACCTCGTGAACGTAAGTAGAAATGCGATTTTAAAATAAAGCAATGTGATGTCACTGCGGTTTTTAATAAGTTTTAAATGAATCTTTGTACATGTATTTTTTGACTAACAATTTAAAAGTTTTTCTTGTCAAACAATAATGTAAATTCCTTGAGGGCAAATAGGTCACAGAGGTAGGATATCCACTATAGTAACTATCGTTTGAGACATTTACCTTTTATACGGGATATAGCACATTCGCTTTTGATAACAAATTAAAGAAGAAATTTTTTATTGATTTCTATTTCTCAGCAATTTTAAGAACCGATGCGGTACGATCAGACAGTGATGTGTCACATGGCGCGAAAACATGACGTAATGCCATGACAATCTCGAGCAAAATACCACTTTGATCTCCGCTTCAGATGTCAAGATACTGACACACTTCTTTTAGCTCTTAGAGGGGGTGTAAATTGATCATGAAAACAAGGTCAACATTACTTAGTTTATCACTGAATAATTACCGATAATCTTTAAACGTTTTTTTTTCTCTCTTTCTACACGGGTGATGGACGATGATTGTGTCCAAATTTTTAGACACTTTTCAAAATATATATTTTCGGGAAATAATACTATTGACATAATACTCCTTTCATAAAAGTGACAGTATTAAAAGTATTAAATTGTCTAAAGATTGTCTCACTCACATTTTGTTTTCAATAGATTCAACTTACAAGTTTGCCATAGAAAGGTAATACAAATCAAAGGTGCTTTGACATTAAATTTTATTCAAAACATTAGTTGTTTGCAGAACAAATAAATGTTTGTAACAGCAGATTGTTTTTACATTTTTATTTCAATGGTGACCCCTCACACTTTACACAGGCTTGGGACTGTCTGGCATAAAGCAGCTGGTAGTGTTGGCAAAATCTCAGACAGATGGTCCATTTCTTTTGTAACTTCAATAGAATTCATAAGTGTATAAAGAATAATAAAGAATACTTTTTTATTGGAGACAATATTTGACAAAAAGTGATGCAACTTCAGTACTTGAACTTAGTGTAGTATAAAAAGGTGCAAATTACAGAAGCAACTTCAGTACTTGCACTAAGTGTATTATAAAAAGGTGCAAATCACAGAGTTAAATGAGGTAAATTTCAGATTACTTTTTGCTAGATTATCTTTCATTTTTCATCACTGAAAAAAAAAATCTTGCCCTCTGCCCTGTGACTGTTATTCAAAGTTATTAAATACTTTATTTTGCTGATAAAATCCAGTATATTATGAGCTGGCATAAACTGTAAAGTTAGCTCATTAAAGATGATATTGGTGAAAGATACAATAAGTAAATATTATGTATAAAAAGCAGAGGTTACACAGCAGAAGATGCAAGCAAACCAAACCACCAAAACTACTACACTACTAATTAAGCCACTTTATACCAGACGTGTTTAGTCTCTACTTGCTGTCACTGAAATTTACTGTGGCTGTTATAACAGATAAAATAATTTTTGTCTTCCACTTAAATTAAGTAAAACAAGCTTTCTGAATTTTAAAGACTTGCCAGTGTGAGTTACAGTGCCTGAAGCAGTTTATTCACAAGCATGCATAAAAATTTTATTCAATGTTCATCCTGTATAAATGGCTTTTATAGTCTTAAAACATAACAATACATCACAATATTAAATATTGGACACAAACACAAGTAAACAAAACTTGAAACAAAAGTTCATCAAAATAAAAAAAATCTTAAAAAATTCTATTTTATTTTTATTTTTTTCCGAGATGCTCACTTCAAGCTTTTTATTTTTATTTTTATTCCCTCCTCCCCCTGCTCATTTTTCAAAAATCTCCCGTAAAAACGAAAGATAAAAAAACTCTGGCCTTATTACTGAATGGATTTGATTCAAACTTAAAATATTTGTTCAGCATCATCACCCACATCATATGACACAAGGTGCATAACTCTGGCACCATTTTTTCATGAATTATTCCCCCTTTTTACTTAGAATTTCAGGTTAAAGTTTTGGTGCACTTTCACTCTACCTCTGTCATTACTGAATGGATTTGATTCAAACTTAAAATAGTTGTTCAGCATCATCACCCACATCATATGACACAAGATGCATAACTCTGGCCCATTTTTGATGAATTTATTCCCCTTTTTACTTAGAATTTCAGGTTAAAGTTTTATGCACTTCAACTCTATCTCTGTTATTATGAATGGATTTGATTCAAACTTAAAATAGTTGTTCAGCATCATCACCCACATCATATGACACAAGGTGCATAACTTTGACACCAATCTTTCATGAATTATTTCCTCTTTTTACTTAGAATTTTAGGTTAAAGTTTTGATGCACTTTCACTCTGCCCTCGTTATTACTGAACAGATTTGTAAAAGTTAAAAAATAGTTGTTCAACATCATCACCCACACTAATGACACAAGCTGCATAACTCTGGTACCAGTATTTAATGAATTATGTCCCTTTTTGCTTAGGATATACTTAAATAATGTTTTGATACATTTTATCTTACCTCTCTTATTACTTTAAGTTGATATTTTTTGACATAGACTCAGGCTATTGTGCAAAAATTTTCATCCACAATTAAGTCATTAAACACCCCAGTGACAGGTCTAGTTTCCTCAGATGTGCCCAGTTTTAACTATCCAGCATCGAAATAGTCGAGCGCGCTGGCTCCTGTCCACGCTTTTTTTTTAAACAATTTCCCCCCTTTTAGGGCCCTCATCTTTGTCATTTGTCTGCGTCCTATATATTAAATGTGTATAAAATGTAACTTAAAAAAATATTATGTCAATAATGGTAACTTATTTAGGTTATAATTAACCTTTTGGACATTGCTTTCAAAAAAAATGATTAAAAATAAATAAAAATAGGTTTTCCCTTTTTTTGGGGGCCCCCATTTAAGCTAATTGAGGTTAAACAAACTGCGTGTCTCCTCCTTTTTTGGATTCAGCATACTTCAAAATAGTACATACAAAGTTTGGTGCTTTCTTCACAAAAGGAAACATCTTTTTCCTATAACCTACTCAACTAGAATGTTTTGTGAAAAAAAAGAACAATTTTAACTCCCATACACACACATGAAATGAACAGAACAATAACAAATGTTAATACAGCTCAGTTTTTTGCATAGACAAGTTAATATCACCAATTTAATACCAGAAGACAATCACTAGTAAGGGTTAACACTAATGTAGTAGCCTAAGGTAAAGTTTTTGGGTGCACTTATACTTCCTTGCTAATTTAGCTAGCTTTAAAGCAATGTGGTAAATGTCTGGCCTTAGATGTGAAGGCATCAGTCAGTCGGCCTGAAGTATTGCACAAACACTTCTAATTCTCAGATCTTTTTTAGAAGATCAAGTACTTAAGTCAGATTGTATGGTGGTGACATGGAACAACACATATTTTTATGCAACATTACTTAGTACTTGCAAGCAGGCCTGCACCCTACCACAATCCATAGAAGCTCAAACAGTCAGGTTGTACCTATTAAACCATAAGAAATTTGAATCCATGTACCAAACAACATTAGACGAAAAACACTTTATTTAGATGTAGTTTTATTTTCAGACACCTTACCACACTCTTTCAGCCCTTACTACCTGATGCAGAAAGTCTGCTAGTATTTTAAGCTAATGAGTCATTTTACCATTGTTAAATAACCCAAGATTTATAGATGGTCCTTTGAATTATATGTTTTATAATGTTTAGACATAGTGCTTTAAGTATTTTCAATCTTGACACACTTGCTTTTGGGTCAAAATGATGGCAGTTTATTAAACTGAAATTTGATTATTTTCACTAACTTGTGCAATAACTTTTTGAACCTACATCTATAGAACTTCCATGCATTTGCTAAACATTTGTTTAAAAAGCTCTTTTTATATGAAAATCTGTGTATAACAGTACAGCCGGAAGTTCAAAAATGAAAAGTGCGGTCTAACTGTCAACACACGCGAAAGGGAAAACATATGAAACATTTCCAAAAAAACAGTTTTGTATTGAGAACCAGTTTCTCTACTCCTCTGCTTGTACTGTAAAAGAGCTAATCATAAAAAGTTTATTTTTTTTAATGTTACAGTTAAAGGGAAATAACCAGTTTTTAAAAAAGAACACTGAACTCCCCCTTAAACAAATTTTATCGTGTTAAACACAAATTTTTGTTTTACAGAAATTTTCGTTTAAACTTTTAAGACACAAATAAAATTTTTAAGTTTCTAGTTTCGCCAAATAAAATAAAAAAACTTTTAAATTAGCACTTGAATAAAAAAACAATAGACAATTTTTTTTTAATTGTCTAATAATTCTAGTTTAACCCAAAAACAATGCCTGTGGACGTTCTTATGCCCCAAGACAGGTTTTTAAGCAAACCTTTTAAAAGAAAATTTTTCTTTCCTTCCATAAAGGGGGACTTTTTGTCACCTTTCCCCTGAAAAAAAAAAACTTTCCAAACATTGAAGGGACGATGATCCCAATGACCAAAAAAATTTTTTTAAAGCCCAAAATGTCCGGACCTCAGATATTTAATGCCTTGAACCTTTAAGAAGTTTTGAATCTTTAAGGAAAAAAAAGTACCAAAAAGCACACATTTGTTTTCTCAACTTCTCTATCAAATGTTTTGGCAGCATCCAATAAAAAAATTATTTTTTACTAATAGTCAATAATTTTATAAAAGTCATCTAAAACTTCTATGGTTTGCTAAACACTTTTAAAAAAAAAAAATGCCTCTTTTTTTGTAGTGACATCTTGAAGTTCAACTGTACAGTACAGTACGGGCCAAGGTGACAGAAAAGAAAATCAGGTCTACATTGTCCCCAAAATATGAGGAAACAAGGGGATGTAAGGAAAAAAACTTTTCAAAAGTAAACAGATCATTTTTTTTTTGCCCACAACGAAGCACGACCCTGAAAGTAGGGAAAATAAAAGAGTGAACAAAGGTTGATGAAAAAGGGCAAATTTTTTTTTCCCAAAATCCCTTAAAAAAATATATATTTCACAAAGGGGAAAAATCCCGCCCGAAAGACCGGGGAACAAGTGACCGGGATCCCGCCCAAGACAGGGACGATGCTTAGTGCATGGTAAAAACCATGTAAAAGATGATGGGGGTGTGTAAAAAAGTGTATGAAGATAAAGGTAAATTTGCAAATGATTTCAATTTAGTACCTTTTTCCTCAAAATCTAGCTGCACTTAGATTGTAGAAGAGCAAATATTTTAAATAAGTGTTTTAAAATGGAAGGGAGGAAACCCAAATTTTTTAAAAAACAGGAACAAAAATTTCCCCTTGCTCAATTTTATTGTGGAAAAATTTTTTTACAAAAATGTTCACTTTTAAGTTTCGATCCAGTAGAACTACATTGTAAAAAAAAAAAATAATAAAAAAATAAAAAAGCCGGGGGGGGGGGGGCTTGCCCTTTTAAATATAGTGGTGATGACAGTTCTTGCCAACTGAAGGGGAATTCACTTTTAAAGAGTAATTTTCTTTCCTTTCCCAAAACGGGAATTTTGTTCACCTCATGAAAAATAAGAAGCTTTTACCTTTTTCCCAACATTGACGGACACTAGATCCCAACTGACTAAAAATTTTATTTAATCCAAGTTCTTGGTCAGTAAACATTGATACTTTAAAACAAAAATTTAAAAACATAAAGGGTTTTTTAAAATTAAGAGAAGAAAAAAAGTTTCCAAACAAAAAAAAGACCAAAACACTTTCTTTTGGAGCCCCTCCGATATTACATTAGCGTTCAGACTTTTTTTTTCACGACTAGAACCCTTCGGTTTTCTGGATGCAGAAATCTTTTAAAAGCTACTTGAGTCTTTTACCATTGATTTTTAACTTAGAAAGAATTTAAAATGACGGAGCAGGGGAATGGATATAAAATCGGCGCAAAAAACAAATAATTCCCTAAGGCTTACCCCCAGAAAACAAAATGTTTTTTTCAAAAAGAAAATTAGTGTCAATAGGGGGAAAAAAAGGAGTGCCTAAATTTAATTTTGATATTTAGACAAATTACAGTTTCGATTCCCAGTAAGAGTTTTAAAGATTTCAAAACGTATTGGGGGAATTTTTAAAATTTACTTGTCTTTCAGATGAGTCATTAGAGTACAGAAATTAAACCCATTTAATTATTTTGTTATAAAATTTGTACTACCCTCAACCACAGAAAGGCCCAAGAGTTTCTTTTATTCCTTGGATTTAATTTTGACTTTTCATAAAAACAACTTGCAGAATTAAAACAAAAAACACCTGGGAATAAATTTTAATTCTGTAGTAAAGCAAAAAAAGCATGTATGAAAAAACAATTGCATAGCAAAAATTTTATAGCAATTTTTGTTTTCACCACCAAAAAAAAAAATATTTTTTTTTAATTTATAAAACCACAATTTTTTCATCATTTGCATTCAAATCATTTAAAATGTTCAGTGTGTCAGTTTTGCCCAAACCCCTTTGGAAAAAAACAAACATTACTCATTTGACAATTTAAGAAAAAAAACAAGAAATGAAAACGGGGATAATTGACCATTCCAAAAAAAAAACTGCAGTTTTCTTAGCAGTAGATCTTTTATAAAAAGCAGTCATAACATTTTCACTGAGAAAAACCGAACTTCGTGGAATTTTAAAATTTTGGTGGTGCAAATCATCTTTTTTACAAAACTACCCAACACTGTTAAACCCCAAATTCAGCCCCCAATGAAAAATAGGCATGTCCGTTTTATTCCTAAAAACCAAGCTTGTAATTTTCTGTGATAAACAATAGTTTTAACTTGACCATGACAGACCATTAAAAGTCCATAACAACTCCAACGCCGCTGGGCCGCCAAAAGGAAAGGCATGACCAGATGACTTTTTATGTAGCCATTTTTTTTTTGGTTTTTGCCGGGGCGATAAGTGATAAAACAGGGGGAAAAAAGAAATTACCGCGAAAAACATTCATTTTTTACTATATTTAGTAATATATGTATAAACCAAATTTTATTGATGTTCCTTTTAATTCATATTTATAATGCAGACTAGTGCTTTAGTATAAACATCTTTTACAAACTTTTCCGCAAATGCCCTGGCAGTCTATCCAACTGAGATACATATTTTCCAATTTTTGGCAGTAATTTTTTGAATGTGCATCTTTAACCTTCTAGGATTTGCAAAAAATTTAGAAAAAAATTCTCTTTGTAGTAAAACTTTGAAGTACAGACAGACCATGAATTTCAGAAATGATGAGATAAAGGGCTGATTGTTAAACACGGGTTTTGAGGAAACTAGGGATGCAAGAATAATAAAATTTCACAAGAAAACAGACTTTTGTTTTTAGAACCGTTCCTCATTCGTCCCTTTGGACTTTAGGAGAGCGAAACATCACAAGTTCTTCAAAAAATAAAAATTTACAGTTGAAGGGGGGTAACCAATTTTAAAAAAAACAAAAAAATGCCTTTTACTGTTTTTTAAAATTGTGGTAAACACATTTTTTACAAAAAATTTTTCCTTTAAAAAATTAAGAACACAATTTAATTTTCTGTTCCAATATGAACACATTATACAAATAATGATTTTTGTCCTGAAAGTTTTTTTTTCATAGTTCTAGTTGTACAATGATCAAATTTCTTGGATGACTGTTTTGTTGTGGCCTAGCCACTGAAGAGGAATTTGTTTTAATTGTAATTTTCCTTTCCCTTCCAGATGGGACTTGCAACCATTTCCCAGGGAAAATATGAAAGATTTACCTTCTGTTTTTTACAAACATTAAAATGGGCTCTATGTCCCCCAAAAACCAAAAAATATGTTCTTTTGATCCCAAAATTTTTTCATGTCAGGTACATTATTTTATCCGTACATATTTAACCAAAAGGGTTTTTAACTATGAGGAAAGAACAGTCCAAAAAAGCATTAGACCAAGAACACTTCTTTGGGGCCTCTTTGAATTACTGTAGCTGGTTTTGAGACTTCTTTTCCACTACTGGGAAACCCTTTTTGCTGTATGCAGAAAATCTATTAAAGCTTCTTGACAGTGGATTTACCATTTTTATATAACCCAAGATTTTATATGGTTCCTTTCATTCTAAATATAAATGTAGACATAGGCTTTTTTATCAACTTTCCTTGTTTTTCTGATCAAATGCGGGAGTCATCCAACGAATAGATTATTTTCCTAATTTTTGGTGTAACATTTTGGGGAAATTTTACTTTGATTTTCTATGGATTTGCTAAAAATTTTAGAAGAAAAAAATTTCCTTTTTAGTGAAAACGTAAAAGTATCAACAGACCAAAGAATTTCAGAAATGCGGGGCTAATTTGTTTTTAACACAGTTCAGGGGAAAAAAAAAGGATTGCAAGGAAATAATTTCACAATAAACAACATTTGTTTTGCCGTTCTTCAAACCGGATTAATTTTTAAAGAGAGGAAAACATGTAAATTTTCTTTTTAAATAAAAATTACAGTTAAGGGGGTAACTCAATCTAAAAAAAAAAGACCCATAAAAACCCTTGCTTAATTTTGTTGTTTAAAAAATTTTTTGTGGGAAACTAATTCTTGTTTAAAGAAAGTTCCCTATTACAATTACCAAAATGACCCCAAGAAATTGGGGGCAACCTTCCTTCCTACGCCATTTTTGTTTTTTTAAATACGCCAAAATTTTTGATGAGGGTATCACTTTGGGTTAAATAAAACTGACAAGGCCCGAAACTGCCTCTAACCTTTTCTAAAAGGGTTTTAATTCCCAAAAAAATACCCCTTTTGAAAGGAAATCCCCGTCCCACCAAAAAACCAAATGACTGCAATTTTCAGGGGGGGGGTAGGCAAGCCCCCCTGGGCCCCTTTTTTTTTAATTTTTTTTTTCCCTAAAGTTTTTACTTCTTTCAAACTTTTTTTGGAACTCATTAACAAAGTGGAAACAATTCTTTGATAAAGATTTTTTTTTTTTTAAAAAAAAATTTTCCTCAAAAACAAGGGGGGAAAATAACACAAAAAAAAATTGAAAACAAGGGAAATTCATTTTCCCAATTTTTTAAAAACATTTGTGAAAAAATTTTTTGTTTTACTTTTGCCCCCAAGGTATTTTTTAATGAATGAGAAAAAATTCAAAACAACCAAAAAATTTTTTAATGTTTTTGGGGTTAGAATTCTGTCTCATTGAATTCCCTTAAAATTTAGGAAACCCCAGAAAAAATGCGCTTTTTTTAAACCCCCTGCACATAGTGACAAGTCTTTTCACCCCCCCCTCCCCTTTTTTCCCTTCAGTCCGGGGGGCTGTCGAAATTTCTTGTCTACGTAAGGGGTTTAATTATTTAATTTTTTTTTAAAAAATTTGACACAACTTTTTAAAAAAGATCTTTTCCTTTCTTAATGGCCCCCCATTTGGGTTCCCCAATTATTTCCCCCCTGAAAAAGGGGCCAAAATTAGTATTTTTGACCCTTTTCGCACAATACACTTTTTTAAAAATTTGGATTTTTACAAACAGCACACAACTTTTATCAAAAGGGGGGGGGGGGGGGGGCCTTTCAACTGGCCAAATTCCTAATTTTTCTAAGTTTTTCCCCTCCAAAAAAAAAGTTTTTGACCTTTTTACAAAAGAAACAATATTTTTTGTTTGTTTTAAAAAAATCACAAAAAACTTGACACTTAAAAATTGGGTTCCTTCTTAAACTGGCTTTTTAAAAAGATTTTTAGGTCCAAAGAAGGGGAAAAAAAAAAAAAAAAAAAAAAAATAAAATTTGGGAAAAGGAAAAAAGATATTTTGATTTAAAAAAAAAAATTAAAACCAATTCTTGCACACAAACTTTTTTCCCCCCCCACATGGGTCTTGGGGCCTTTTTTTTGGGCCCAGTTTTTAGGGTTTTAAAAAAGTTGCCCCTTTTTAAAAAAAAAGGTCCCCCCAAATTTGGTTTTAAAAAAATTTTTGGCCTTTTCACCCAAAAAGTTTTTTATGTTTATTTAACAAACTCAAAAACTTTTAAAAAATAAACTTGGTTCCTTTCAAATCAGATCCAAACCAAAGGGTTTAGATTTTTCAAAACGATTACCACCCCTGATTTTAACAAAATGAAAAATTTTAAAAAATCTTTTTCTTTTTAAATTTCTTATTGTTAAATTATGGCGAGCAAAAAAGGGGGGAAAAACTTTGGGACTATTTTTTTGTAAAAAAACCCCCTTTAACCCCAAATTTGGTTAACCCATCCCTTATGGTTTGATTAAATTTAAGTCAAAAGATTTTTTTGGGAAACCTTCTTTTGTTTTTCACTTTTTCTTTTATAAATATTCCCTTTTAACGTTACTATAAAAACTTTTTTTTAAAAATAACTTTTTTTTAAAATTTTTTTTGTCCTAGGGAAAAACCAAGACCCTTTTCTTGG
The DNA here is from genome assembly GCF_021730395.1 of Mercenaria mercenaria. Taxonomy (NCBI): domain Eukaryota; kingdom Metazoa; phylum Mollusca; class Bivalvia; order Venerida; family Veneridae; genus Mercenaria; species Mercenaria mercenaria. Next base: position 16,532,826 of record NC_069361.1, on the reverse strand, counting down.
TACCCCAAAATGGATGGACCTCCAATTTTTAGTTTTTTGACATATTAATCCTTGTAAATTTTTTTTTCTTTTTGGTAAAAAAATTTTTTCCATGTTTTTTTTTCCTATCCTTTGGCCCCTTTTTTGATATATTTTTCTGGGGGCCTCCCCTTTTCCTCAGTGCAAATAAAGGTGACGTATAGGGGGACAGCCCTCTTTTTTTTCAAATAGGTACAGGTGGGCCCCCAAACATTATTGGGAAAAAACTACAATTTTTTGGTTGCTAACCCTTCCCTGACTTGGCCCATGAAATCCTTAAGGGCCCAAAAGTCTACCCTAGAAGATATTTATGGGCTGTTTTTATTTAAAATAAGATTAAAAACCCCTACTTATTTATGGTGTAGGGCAAAGGGCAAGTCATTAAAGAAGGTAAAGTTAAAAAAGTTTCTCCAAATTTTTAGCCACCTGACCGAAGTGCTCAAAGGGAGCTTTGGACCCCGTATCCGCGTCCGTCTAAACAATTTTACTGTTAAAACTCTAGAGGGCACAATTTTGGGGGCCCCAAAATAATGAAACTTTGGGCAAATGTTACCCTTTAAAAAAACTTTACGAGTTTGATATTGGGGCACGGGCAAAAACTAGGTCACCAGGGCAAATCAAAGGAACGCTTGTTAACACTCTAATTTTACAATTTGGCCAAACTTAATGAAACTTGGTCAGAAGTTACCCTCATAAAATCTTGGATATTTTGAATTGGGTTATCTAGGGTTAAAACTAGGGCCTAGTCAAATCAAAGGAAAAGCTTGTTAACACTCTAGATTCCAAATTGGCAAATCTTAAGAAACTAAGTCAGATTGTTACACCAAATAAAATCTTGGACGAGTTTGAATTGGGCAACGGGGGTCAAAAACTGGGTCACCGGGTCAAACAAGGAAAGCTTGTAACACTGTAGAGGCCACTTTTATACTTCACTTCATAAATTTGGCAGAATGAAATTTTTATGATCTTAGGTAAAATTAAAATCTGGTGAGGGGTGTAAAAAACGGGTAACTAGGTCAAATCAAATGAAAAGCTTTTTACCTCTAGGGGCCATTTTTATACTGTATCTTCATAAAAACTTGGTCAGAAGTTAATCTTAGTGACTCAAGGGTCCATTTAATCGGGGTCAGTAGGCTTCAAAAACTGGGTCACCAGGTCATCAAATAAAAGGAAAAAGCTATTTTACATTGTAGGGGCCAAAATTAAGCCCAAATCTTAAAAAATTTGGGTCGAGTTAATCTTGATTATCTGAGGAAAAATTAAAATCTGGGTCAGGTAGGGTAAAAAATAACCTGGTAAAATCAAAGGAAAAGCTTTTTAACACTCTAGAGGCCACTTTATACGTACTTCATGAAACAAAAAATTTTAATCTGATGATCTTTAGTCAATTCGAATCGGGGTCAGTAGGGCAAAAATGGTCACCGGGTCAAACAAAGAAAAACTTTTTTAAAACACTTTAGAGCCACTTTTTTTAAAAATATTTTAATAAAAACTTGGTCAAATTTTAACTTGATGATCTTTGGTCAATAGGTCAGGGAGCATACAGGGCCTTCAGGGCCCTTTTTGTATACATTGATCATGAAAACTGTTTCTCTCAATCATTTTATCTCTGAAATTTTTCCGCCAGTGGGCGCTGTATTCCCAAAGGCAAAAACTGGGTCACTTGTTTTTTTATCTAAAATAAACTAGATTTGGTCTTTACTTTGAGACAGCCGGCCCGCTAGCCAGTAGGTAAGAGCGTTGGCCCGGGATCGGGGGTCGTGAGTTCGATCCTGGGGCGGGGCGTATGTTCTCCGGACTATTTGATAAACGACTTGTTCTGACTCTTTATCCTCCACCTCTGATTCTGTGGGAAGTTGGCAGAAACTTGGGGAGAACGGGTTTTGTACTGGTACAGAATCCAAAAAACTGGTTATTTAACGCCCACCTTTACAAAACTGAAATACTTTTTAAAAAATGGTTTAAACCCCAAAAACAAACAAACAAAACAAATTATTTTTAGACCATCAGGAAAAATGAAATTTTTTAAAAAATTCTACGGACAGTATATGAAAGTAGAACAGAAAATTACTTTGATTACTAAAAAAAAACATTAGAAATGAAATATTTGTAAAAAACCCAAAGTAAGTACAGCAAATAACTAAAAAATTTAGCCTGCGATCTTGGTCTCACTGCAGTAAATTTTCAGTGAACCCCCCTTGATAGAAAATGGTCTTTTGAGTTTTTTAAAATTTTTTATGGATTGAAAAGTGTTTTATAAAATAAAATTTCTGAGTGCACACAATTGCTTTTTATTTTATTGTGATCACTCTGTTCCGTCGTGTTCCCCATAAACAAAATTTGTTTTAAAAAAGCATCTGTCCAAAACCACTGAAGGGTTTGATAAAACTTTGCCTTGATGTTCCTTGGTGTTTTCTCCCAAAGTTTTCAAAGGGTTTTCGCTTGGTTGCCAAGTGGCCGCAAGAAAAAAATAAAAAAAAAACCCAAAAAATTTTTTTTTAAAAAAAATTTATCCCCCTTTTAATTTTTACCAAAAAAACGGGGCCCCCGGGGGGGTTTTTTTTTAAAGTAAAATTAAAAACCAAAAAAATTTTTTCCCAACCCCACCTTTCTTTTCACAAAAATTGTTCCAAATTTTTTAAAAAAAAAACCGGGAAAATTTTCCCCTTTTTTTCCCAAAGGGGCCCCCCAAAAAAAAATTTTTTTGGCCGGGCCGGGGGCTGTCATTTTTTCCCTTTTTTTGGGAAAAATTTTTATTTTTTGGGAAACTTTTTAAAAAAAAAAAAAATTTTTTTAAAATTTTTTTTTTGAAAAAACTAAAAGACCCCCTTTTTTTAAAAATTTTTAAAAAAATTTTTTTAAAAAAAAAAAAATTTTGCCTTTTTGGTGACCCCTTTTTCCAAAAAAAAACCCAGGCTGTCAAAAATATTCCGTTTTTTTTTTTTTTTTCGGTTGAAAAAAATTTGGGAAACGGGGGGGAAAAAAGGGATGTTTTTAAAAACTTTAAACCCTTTAAAAATGGGGTATTTTAGTGGAAAAAGGGTTTTTTTAAAAATCTTTCTTTTTTTTTTTGGGTTTTGGAAATTTTGGGAAAATTTCCCTTTTTAAAAAAAAAACAAAAAAATAATTTTTTCCCCACCAATTTTTTTTTTCCTTGTTTTTTGACCCTTTCCCACAAAAAAAAAATTATCCAACTTTTTTTTTCCCCCGATTTGGGGGAAAAAAAAAAAAACCAAAAAAAAGAATGGGGGGCCGGGAAAAGGCAGGGGGATTATTTTTTAAAAAAATTTTGGTGGAAATTTAGAAAATTTCTTTTGGTTGGAAATTTTTTTTGTTTTAAAAAATTTTTGAATTTAATTTTTACAAGAAATTTTTTGGGCTTTGGGGAATATATGATTTTAAAAACAAAATTTGGAATTATTGGTGAAAAACATTTTAAAGAATGGAAAATAAAAGTTGAACCAAATTTAATAAGGGAAAAATAGAAACACCCAACTCTTTACTTTTACCATTTCTTATACAAATGCACTTGAACCCTTTTAAATGGTGCTTTAGGGGCAATGACCCCTTGTCTTATTATCAATTTCTACTTAGAAAGCATTTCCTAAATTTTCCAAAAAATTTTAAAACCCGGGGGGGGCATTTAAAATCATTTTCAATTCTTTAAAAAATTTTCTGTAAATCGGTGGGGAAATTTTTAATATTTCAATAACATTTATTGTCTTTACAAAAATCGGCATTTTTTTCCAGTTGAAAAATTTTTAAAAAGAAATTGCTCTCTCACGAATTTTTGGTTTTCTTGTTGCACGCTTTTTTTGCTCCTTTTTCCTAGGTGAGCTTTTGTGATCACCCCTTTTCCATTTTAAGGTTTTTTTTATGAATTTATTTAACCAAACTTGCACAAACTTTACACCAAAAATCCGGCCTTTCTTGAAGGCCAGATCCTTATGGGTTCCAGAGTATGCCCCTGAAGGGGCCAAAATAGCTATTTGGGCTTGTCTGCCAATAGCACTTATTTTGTTTGATTTTTTTCCAAAATTTACAAAATGTTCACCAAAATTCGGGTTCCTTTTTGAAGGGAAAATCCCTTAAAGGGGGTTTCCCGATTAGGCCCCTGAAAGGCCAAAATTTGCATTTTGCCTTGCCGCACAAAACGCTTTTTTTTTTGTTTTTTTTTTTTCCAAATTGCACACAACTTGTATCCCCAAAAATCTGGTTCTTCTTGAATGCCAATCCATTATGGGTTCCAAGTTATGGCCCCTGAAAGGGCCAAAATTACTATTTTTACCTTGTCTGCACAAAACAGCTTATTTGATTTTTTTTTAACCAAACCTGCACACAAATTGATCACCATAAACTGGTCCTTTTTTTGAAGGCCAATCCCATTGGGGGTTTCCCGAGTTATGGCCCCGAAAGGGCCAAATTACTATTTTTTACCTTTCTGCACAAAACAGCTTTTTTAGATTTTTATTTTAACCCAAAATTGCACACAATTTTTTCCCCCAAAAGATCTCGGTTCCCTTTTTAAGGCCAGATATTAAAGGGGTTTAATATGGCCCCGGGGCTTCTTTTTACCTTTCCCCCGCTTTATTTTGATTTTTATTTTAAAAACTTCACACAACTTAAAAAAATTGGGTTTCCCTTTTTAAATAAATATTTTTAATTTTTCCCCTAAAACCAAAATTTCTATTTGACCTTTCGCCAAAAAACAGCTTTTATTTAAAAGATTTTAATTTTTAAAAAAAGCAACACTTGTAAAACCATAAACTCTCCTTTTTGGGGCCGTCCCTTTGGGTTCCAAATTTTGGCCCCGAAAGGGCCCAAAATTTGCTATTTTTAGAACCCTTTTTACAACAACCCCCTTTTAATTTATAAATTTTTATTTTAACCAAATTGAACAAATTGATCACCAAAATTGGTTCCTTCAAGTCCAGCCCATTTGGGTTTTCCAGGTTATCCCCAAAGGGCAAAATTAGCTATTTTACCTTGCGGGGCAACACCGCTTTTATTTATGGAAAAATTTGATTTTTACCAAACTGACAAAATTGTATCACCAAAGATTGGTTCCTTTCTTGAAATTTGGCCCGAATTTTTTATGGGGTTCCAGAGTGATGGCCCCTGAAAGGCCAAATAGCTATTTTGACTTTCTCACAATACAGTTCATTTTTTGTTTTTTTAATCAAATTACAAAACTTTGTCCCAAATCTGAGTTTTTTTTTGAAACCCGGCCCCAAGGGGCCTATAAAATATGCATATTTCAAACTATACAGTTAGTATGAGTATTTAGAGTCCATCACCAGATTTATGTTTTAGATATAACTGGCTGTATAGACAATTCATTATGTATATGTATTATGCCACCACCTGAAAGATACAGTATACAATAACAACACACAGACTGTATATTGATAGTTCAGAGCAACACTGATCTATGTCCTTCTTTATCTATATTTTGCTCTGACACCTCAAAATGGGAAGATATACTTCAACTAAATCCACCTATACGATATGTATAAAGATAGTCCAACAACACAAGCTGAGATAAAACCAGTCTTCATTGCCTGAAGGACAAGTACTATAATTGAGATTTAAGATATCAATATCAAGTTTTATTTTTGGTGATATTAAACAAGAGGACCATGATGGTCCTGAAAGCGCTCACCCTCTTCAACATGACCCAGTTTGAGTATGACGTACGTTTTTTTTTCTATTATTTGACATAGTGACCTAGTTTTTGAGTTCATGTGACCCAGTTTGAACTTGACCTAGATATTATCCAGGATAAAAATTCTGACCAATATTTCATGAAATCCATTGACAAAAATATGGTTCTAGAGAGGTCAAGGTTTTTCTATTATTTGACCTTACTGACCTAGGTTTCGAAGGTAGTGATCTGTTTGAACTTACCTAGGGTATCATCAAGGTGAAACATTCAAAAATTTTCATGAAGATCGCATGAAAAATTGGCCTCTAGAGAGGTCACAAGGTTTTTCATTTCAAGACTAATGACTAGTTTTTGAGACCCACGTGACCCACTTTAAAAATTGACCTAGAGATATCATCAAGATGAACATTCAGACCAACTTTCATACAGATCCCATGAAAAATATGGCTTAGAGAGGTACACAAGGTTTTTCTAATTTTTGACATACGGACCTAATTGTTGATGGCAGTGACCCACTTCGACTTGACCTTGATATCTCAAGATGAACATTCTGACCAATTTCATGAAGATCTCATGAAATATTGCCCTCTAGAGAGCGGTCACAAGGTGTTTCTATTTTTAGACCTACCGACCCTACTTTGACGACATGTGACCAGTTTCAAACCTGACCTAGATATCATAAGATGACATTCAGACCAAATTCATACAGATCCCCATGAAAAATATGGCCTCTGCCGAAGGTCACAGGGTTTTCTATTATTTGCCTAGGACTAGATTTGAAGGCATGTGACCCCAGTTTTGAATCTGATATAGATATCATCAAGGTGAACATTATGACCAATTTTCAGAAGATCTTGTGAATATATGGCCTCGAGAGGGGTCACAAGGTTTTTCTATTTTTAGACTACTATCCTAGTTTTTGACGCACATGACCCAGTTTCGAACTGGACCTAGATATTCATCAAAGTGAAACATTCTGACCAATTTTCATGAAGATCTGTGAATATAATGGCCTTAGAGAGTCAAAAGGTTTTTCTATTTTAGACCTACTGAAACTAGTTTTGACTGCACGTGACCCCAGTTTCCAAACTTGACTAGATATTCATCAGATGAACATTCTGACCAAACTTTCATAAAATCCATGAAAAATATGGCCTTAGAGAGTCACAAGGTTTTCTATTATCTGACTACTGACCTAGATTTTGATGGAAACGTGACCCAGTTCGACTTGACCCGATATCATCAAGGTGAACGTCGACCAATTTTCATGAAGGATCTTGTGAAATATAGGGCACTCTAGAGAGGTCACAAGGTTTTTCTTTTTAGACCTACTGACCTAGTTTGATGGCACATGACCACAGTTTCGAACTGGACCTAGATTCATCAAGAGAACGTTTGACCAATTTTCAGAAGATCTTGTGAAATATATGGCCCTCTAGAGAGGTCAAAAGGTTTTTCTATTTGTAGACCTACTGACCTAGTTTTGATGGCACGTGACCCAGTTCGAAACTTGACCTAGAATCATCAAGGAAAGTCCTGAACATTCATGAAGACTTGTGCAATATATGGCCTGTAGAGAGGTCACAAGTTTTCGTATTTTAGACCTCTGACCTATTTTTTGATGGACGTGACCCAGTTTCGAACTGACCTAGATATAATCAAGATGGAACATTCTGACCTAGCTTTCATAAGATCCCATGAAAATGGACCTCTAGAGTGGTCACAAGCAAAAGTTTATGACGGACGCACGCGCGCACGCAAGGACGGACGACGGACACGCGCGATCACAAAAGCTCACTTGTCACTTTGATGACAGGTGAGCTAAAAATGAATGGTTGTATTAACAGAAATTTAATTTAATGCTCTCAAACTGAGAATACACACTGTCAGATGCCTTTATGTCATAAAAAAGCAAGAATAACAGTATTCCTTTTGGCGCTAAGCAGTTACTCTGCATTCTGACCAAAAACTGGAAATGTGTCCATATGACATGGATGACCCCACTACACCTTGGTAGGTCACACACAAAATCACATGTGTCCTGTAATAGCACTTTGACACTAGAACACAAATATTTGTTTTACCTGTAAATGATTACATATTCATACATGGTCTAGCTATAATGAAAGTTTGTGCTAAGTTATAGAATATCCTTCCATCAACCTATGCATATAAAATTAATGTGAAAGATCAGACAATATACTCTTAGTGTCAGCTTGACCTTCGAGTAATGGGTCTGAGTCTTATACATGACAGATCCTATTATTATTGAAAGACTTTGCACCAAATCATTTGAACATCCATGTATACAGAGATATAAATTTTTTAGACCATCCAAGAAAATTAAAGTAAAATCTTTGAACAGACTCCATGATCCCAAAGGACCAGAAAATACAACATCACTGAATCCAAGTACGGGGAGTCATTTTACAGCCGCCACATGGCACTTAAAGATTGCTGTTGTAATAGTTAATAAAATCTGTAAAAAGATCCTTTGGAAGCATAGAATGCAACCAAGCAGAATAATAGGAGACTCAGTTTGATTGAGTCTGCACAAATACGAGGCAGCATACGAAACTCTTTTATCAAATTACAGAGCGCTATATGAGATTGCCACTAGGGAAGATCTAAAGAAAAATTTCAATAATTTTTTCACTAACTTTAAAAAGAACTGAAGAATGTTATGGATTCAGAAATATATGTGACCTGAAATGTTTACTTGTATGAGTCAAATACAAAAATATTGAGTAAAATGACTGTGAGTTGGTGGAAAAAATTTATTTATTTATTTTGTTTGGTTAATGGCGCCACCAAACAATTATAGGTATATGGCAACATTCCAGTTTGATGGGTGGAGGAAGGCCCCAGGGTGCCCCTCCGTGCATTATTTCATCCTGAGCTGGCACCTGGGTAGAACCACCAACCTTCTGTAAGCAAGCTGGATGGCTTCCTCACATGAGAATTCAAGCCCCAAGTGAGGCTCGAACCCACATCAATGAGGGGCAAGTGATTTGAAGTCAGCGACCTTAACCACTCGGCCATGGAGGCCCCTGAGGTTTGTGGAAAAAGAAAGATTGCTAATATTATTAAGTCAATATCATTGCAATTATTACTGACCTTGGATCGGCCCCTTATTACAGTGATTCTATATATAGATTAGAGTTGTCATGACAACATAGGAGAAGAAGTAAACCAAACAGCTAATATATTCACACCAACATTTTTTTAGTAAATTTTATAATTCCCTAAAGAAACTACAGTGAGTGTATTACATTACCCTTTTTGTCTGTGAAAGTAGAAAAATATCACATATAGAACAAATGTTCTACAAAAACAGGGTAGACAGAATAATCTCAAAGTTAAATGAACTAGAATGTGTCTGTAGGACACAGGGTGTGCCCCCCATTGGTACATTTGTCACAAATAAGGGGCAATACTTCAAATGTTGCAGTGTTAATGGGGTTTAGCATGAACAAGCATTTATGAAAAGGAACTATTATTCTAGGCCAATATATTTTGAGGCATGAGCTCACAACAAAAATCCACTATTTTGGCTATTTCAAGGGCATACTCTGTAATAAGGCAAGTGTTATAATGCCCAAGTGTGCAAGTAACATCATGATAAGAACTCGAGTAAGGTTTCATGAATTTACATTAAATACTTTTTTAGATAGGCACTTAATTAGGTGAAAAAATGTGCATTTTTTTACTATTTCAGGGGCCATAACTTAAAAATAGGGGTTGAGCAGCCAAAAAATAAGAGGGGTGCACGTTTAATCATGATTAAGAATTATGCAAGTTTTCAACCATTTAATATTAAATACTTTTTGAGCTCTAGGTGCTTCAAAAGGTGAAAAGGTGAATTTTTACAGTTAGAGGGGCCATTAATCTGAAATGAGGGGGACGGAGCCAGACCAAAAACTAGGAGGTGCACAGGTTTCATATCATGACTAAAGACTCAAAACAAGGTATAATCACGTTATATAATACTTTTGAGCTAGGCGTGGCACCAGGTGAAAATGTGCAATTTTGACTATTTCTGGGGGTACATAACTCGAAATAGGGGCGGAGCAAAGACAAAAAATAGGAGGTGCACAAGTTCATATCATGATAACGACTCATACAAGGTTTCATGAATCTATATCAAATACTTTTTGAGCTAGGTGTGTCACAAGGTGAAAATGTGCGCAGGTTCATATCATGACAAAGACTCATACAAGATTTAACCACTTTATATGTAATACTTTTTGAGCTAGGCACGTCACAAGGTGAAAATGGGCATTTTTGCCTATTTCAGGCGCCATAACTCTAAAAATAGGGTGCAGACCAATATGAAAAATAGAGGTGGGCATGTTCATATCAGGATTAAGACTCATGCAAGGTTTCATGAATCTATATCAAATACTTCTGGGCTAGGCGTTGTCACAAGGTGAAATGTGCATTTTTGACTATTCAAGGCCATAACTCTAAAAATAGGGGGAGCCAGACGAAAAATAGGAGATGCGCAAGTGATAATCATGTTAAGGTTAAGACTCCTGCAGGTTTCATCCAATTTATATAATACTTTTTGAGCTAGCATGTCACGAACTTCGGACAAGACCAAATCTATATGCCCCCTACCACTCATGGGGGGGTGGGGGGCACAATAAAAACTGAAAATGTCAGACTTTCAAACATAACATCACCAACATAAAATTATAAAGTGTTAGAAGTTATATCAGTACAAAAATTAATACAAATGTAAAAGCATGTCTTTCCAAGTTTTAACTGAACAAAAATGTAAAACAGACATAGTTAAGCCAGATCTAGCAGAGTTCTAACCAATCTAAATATACTGACAAAACAATATGTACATCAAATATAAATTCCATTTTCCATGCATACTGCATTAACACCTATAAAGCGGATGTACTCTAGGTAGCTTACTTAATGTTTTAGTTGAACTTAAAGCTCTGAACAGCACAATAATATTACAATGACATTATAACATACCTCATTCACTGCCTTCTTTACATTTCTCCAGAGATCTTTTCCACTGTTAGCACGGAAATAAATCAACACACAATACTAATAGCAACAATCACTCACTCAGACAAAAATTTCAAGGGAGGTTATTTGTTAAAAACAGCAATTACCTCCCTTTAACAGTAAAGCATCATAAACATACTTACCTACTAAGATGGAGGAAAACTAAGCAGACAGATTTTTAAAAAAAATCTGTATTTCTATTTTCAGTTTTTGTATTACTTTGCTTAGTTTCCATAGCAACATGCTTTGAATACTTTGATAGAAGGAATAAACCATGCAAGAAAATGAAACCGAAAATTGAGGGAATATAGTAATTCAAACAGACAAAAGGAAAAGGTTATGATTAATTAATTTTCAAGGTAATGTAAATATCAGAAAAATAAACCTTTTTCTTCAAAACATTGTTGTAAAGTTATCATAAAACTTGCAGTTTAGTAATGGAACTATACAACAGTGGAGTTAGTTGATATATCTGAAGCTACCCGGTATGTCAGTCTTAAGAAATTGTACAAAGTAATAAAAATAAGAATACGGCAAGAGTCTAAAGTCACCCACAGTTTTGCTAAGCTAAATAAGTCTTGGTGAAGACAAACTGTACCAAGTATGTTGGTTAACAAATAACAACAGGCTTATAGAAATTTTTAAGAAAGAAAAGGAAAAAAATTAATAAAATTACACGCAAAATAAATCTGAAAGGAAATGCAATATAATGTAACTGTTCCATATTTTCAGAAAATGAATCCGTAACAGAAAAATAGGGTAAACAATGAGTGAAATTTAAAGACCTTACTAAAATGGTAATGAATTAAAACTGAAGTGATTTGAAAACATCAAAATGGGAAAAAAGACATTTCTGAGTCTAAGAATAAAATATAAAGCTCATAATCCAAACAAAAGAATGAAAAAAATACTATATATTTTGAATTGTGTTTTCAAAGGTAATTAGATAATCCTAGGTGTCCAGAATCTCAGAATTTTCATTAATGTAGATACTGTAAACAGTAGAGTAAACCCTCAACCTAACACAATAACTCCACCATGGATATAATTCCACTACCAGTGCACACAAACAAAGGGAAACAACTTTCACAACTTTATACAAGACTTAGTATTATCCCCTTTCTGAAGTTTGCTTCTTACCTTATTATCTCTGCAAAATAAATAATGTACGTTTCACTTACTTTTAACAAGAGGACCATGATGGTCCTGAATCGCTCACCTCTTCCCACATGATCCAGTTTTGAGTATGATGTCGTTTTTTCTATATTAAACATAGTGACCTAGTTTTTGAGACTCATGTGACCCAGTTTTGACCTTGACTAGAAGCATCAAGATAAAAATTTGACCAATTTTCATGAAGATCCATTGAAAAAATATGGTCTCTAGAGAGGTCACAAGGTTTTCTATTTCAAGACTATGACCTAGTTTTAAGGCACGTGACCCAGTTTCAAAACTTGACCTAGATATCATCAGGTGACTTCTGACCAAGTTTCATGAAGATCCATTAAGGGTATGGCCTCTAAAGAGGTCACAGGTTTTTCTATTTTAAACTACTGACCTATTTTGATCGCAGTTGGACCCAGTTTCAAACTTGACCTAGATAGCATCAAGATAAACATTCAGACAACCTGTCATACAGATCCCATGAAAACTATGGCCTCTAGAGAGGTCACAATGTTTTTTCATTATTTGACTACTGACCTACTTTCTGATGGCAAGGACCCACTTTTCGAACTGACAAGATATCATCAGATGAACATTTGACCAATTTTTATGGAGATCCATTCATGTATGGCCTCTAGAGAGGTCACAAGGTTTTCTATTTTTAGACCTTACTGACCCTAGTTTTTGACACACATGACCCTGTTCAAACTTCACCTAGTATCATCAAGATGAACATTCAGACCAAAACTTTCATACAGCTCCTCATCAAAAATAGGGGCCTGAGAGAGGTACAAGGTTTTTTTATTTCAAGACCTACGGACTAGTTTGTGATAGGCACATGACCCACTTTCGAACTTGACCTAGATATCATCAGATGAACATTTAGACCAACTTCATAAGATTCCCATGAAAAAATATGGCCTCTAGAACCGGTCGCAAGGGTTTTCTATTATTTGACTATGACCTAGTTTTGATGGCACATGACCCAGTTCGGAAACTTGACTTAGATATAATCAAGCTGAACATTCTGACCAATTTTCATGAAGTATTGTCCATGAAATATATGGCCTTAGAGAAGGTGACAAGGTTTTTTATTTTTAGGACCTACTGACCTAGTTTTGCCCGCGCGGTGACCCAGCAGTTTCGAACTGGACTAGATATCATCAAGATGACATTCAGGACCAACTGTTATACAGATCCCATGAAAAAAATAGGCCTTAGAGAGTCACAAGGTTTTTCTATTCATTTGACTACTGACCTAGTTTGTTGTGGAGTGACCCAAGTTTCGAACTGACCTAGATTATCATCAAGGTGAACGTTTGATCAATTTCATGAAGATCTTGTGAAAATATGCCTCTAGAGATGTCACAAGGTTTTTCTATTTTTTAGACCTAATGACCTAGTTTTTGATGCACGTGACACAGTTATCTAACTGACCTGATATCATCAAGGTGAAAATTCTGACCAATTTTCATGAAGATCTGGTGAAATATATGGCTTCTAGAGAGGTCACAAGGTTTTTTATTTTATAGACCTACTGACCAGTTTTGGACGGCACGTGAACCAGTTTCGAACTTGACTAGATATTCATCAATGATGAACATTCTGACCAACTTTCATAAGATCCCACAAAAAAATGTGACCTCAAGAGTGTCACAAGCAAAGTTACGGACGCACAGTCGTGCACGCACGGACGAACGGGACGACGGACGCCGCGCGATCACAAAAGCTCACCTTGTCACTTTGTGACAGGTGAGCTAAAAATCAAATGTTATCCTATATAAGTTTCATCATTTGAGTGTCTTTATAAAACATGAACCCAACAGTAGTTTTGCACAGCAAGTTTTTCTATTGGTTAAGTAATTCTTGCTTTAAAGCTGTGAAAGTATGATAAATAAGAAAGTGAAGGAGAAAGGTAAAATATAATAGTTAAAGTGAAATTAATGGATATGCATCTGTTTTTTTTTCTCCCAGACTATTACCTTTTTGTCTTTATCTCTATTCAACAAAAGCAGACAATTTAAACATATTCACACTTCAGTTTACAAAAATGTCTAGTGAATAAAAAAAAAGTACGAAAGGTTCATCCCAGACACAGGTAATGTTTCAACATATTTAACTTTTCGTTGGGTTGTTTTAAAATAGGGAAAAAATGCAATGAAAGAATCAAACAAAAATTTTAATAAAAAGAGCTGTCATAAAACAGCCAAGCTCGATTTTCGAATTTGTCCCAAAAGGGGAAAAAATTACCCAAAAAAGTTAAATATCAAAAGGTTTTTGTTAAAAAGGGGGCTTTTTGCCAAAAATGCATATCAGAGTTTGGGGGTAGTTTTATAAACCGGAAGGAATGATAAGTTTCAAATTTAGTATCTGCATTGTTTTGGGTTTAAATTGCTGTAAACTTTCCCGAATTTTTTAAATCCAAAAGGGGCATAATATGCCCAAATACGTCAAAAGGGTTTTGGGACTTGACCTGTGGGTTGGTAATTGTCTAGAAATGAAAAAAAGGGACCTGGGTCCTGAACGCTCACCTATCCCCATTGACCCGTGTTAAACGGTTGACGTCGTTATTTCTATTATTTGACATTGTGACTGTTTTTGAGCCCCAGTGACCTGATATCTTCAAGATAAAAAATTCTGACCAAATTTTCTGAAAGATTTTTTTATTGAAAAAAATTTGGCCCCTAGAGAGGGCACGGGGGTTTTTTTTATTGACCTAAGAACTGTTTTTGAAGGCACGTGCCCCTTTAAAATTGACCCAGTATCATCAAGGGAAAAATTTCACCCAATTTTTATGAAGATCCGTGGAAAAAATATGGCCTTGAGAGGTCACAAGGTTTTTCTATTTTTTGACCTACTGATCTAGTTTTTTTTTCCCCACATTCCAATTTTTGAAAACCCGACCTAGATATCATCAGCTGAACTTCTCACCAATTTTATGAAGATTATGAAATATGGCCCCTTTGGAGGTCACAAGGGTTTTTTATTTTTGACCTACTGGCCTTGTTTTTGACCCCGGTGACCCCGTTTCGAACTTGCCCAGATACTCAAGGGAACATTCTGGGCCATATTATAAGTCTCATGAAAAAAAATTTGGCTCTAGAGGGTCACGGTTTTTCCATTTTTTGATTATGACCCAGTTTTTACCCCCCGTACCCGTTTCGAACTTGACCAGATATCATCAAGGGACATTTGACCAATTTTCTGAAGATCCATTGAGAAAAATTTTCCTCTAGAGAGGTCAAAGGTTTTTTCTATTTTTAGACCTATGACCTAGTTTTTGCCCCCCATGACCCCCTTCGAACTTGACCTAGATATCATCAAGGTGACTTCTGACCATATTCTGAAGATTCATGAAAAAAATGGCCTTAGAGAGGTAAAGGGTTTTTTTTTATTTTTGACTATGACCCAGTTTTTTAACCCCACGGACCCCGTTTTGAATTGCCCCAGATATCATCAAGGGAACATTTGATTAATTTTCTGAAGTCCCTTGAGAATATGGCCTCTAGAGGGTAAAGGTTTTTTCTATTTTTAACCTAAAGACCTAGTTTTTGACCCCCCGTGACCCGTTTGAATTTCCCGATATCATCAAGGTGAACATTCTGCCCAATTTTTCGTGAAGTTTGTGAAAAAATTGGCCTCTAGGAGGCACAAGGTTTTTTCTTTTTTTAGCCAAATGCCCTATTTTTGGTGCACGTGACCCAGTTTCGAATTGACCTAGATATCATCAAGGGAACTTCTGCCCAATTTTCATAAAAATCCCATGAAAAAACGTGCCTCAGAGGGTCACAAGCGAAAGTTTACGCCCCCGGGACGGAGGGAGAGCACGGACGACGGCGGCGCGATCCAAAAGTCACCTTGTCCTTTGTGACAGGTGAGCTAAAAAAAGTTTCAAATCTTATGTTTTAATTTTAAAAGCGTTGTATTTGAAAAAAAAAAATTTTTAACCGGGATTTTTAAGTTAAAAAGGGGGCAAAAATTTGGCTAAATGGGTCAGGTTATGGGACTTGGTTTGTATAAATAGTTTTATAACCCCAAAGACCATATGAAGTTTCAAAAAATTTCTGCAATTTTTGGAGATAGTAACTTGCATGAAAAAATTTAACCCAGGTAGCCCAAAAGGGGACAAATATCCCAAAAAATACGTCAGGTTATGGGATTTTGCCCCAGTGGGGTTTGGGTTTAATTGATCCGAAAGAGAAAAAATAAGTTTAAAATTATATCC
Organism: Mercenaria mercenaria; assembly: GCF_021730395.1. Classification (NCBI taxonomy): domain Eukaryota; kingdom Metazoa; phylum Mollusca; class Bivalvia; order Venerida; family Veneridae; genus Mercenaria; species Mercenaria mercenaria. The sequence continues at coordinate 16,516,726 of NC_069361.1, read as the reverse complement.
CTTTTAAAGAAATAGCTGTTGTACTTGCCGAAAAAATTTTAACAGGATTTTCTAATTTTAAAAGGGGGGCATTTTTTGGCTAAAATGCAGGCCAGAGTTTATGGGACTTGGTCTATAAAATAGTTTTCCCCCGGAAGACACATGTGAAGTTTAAATTCAATATTGCTTGTTTGGAGATAGTAATTTGCAGAAAAAATTTGAACCGGTTTTTCAAGCCCAAAAGGGGAAAAATATCCCAAAAATAATGTCGGTTGGGGGATTTGACCCAGTGAGGTTGGTTTGTCCAGAAAAGAAAAAAAAAAAGTTTAAAATCTATTCCCTTTAAGGGAAAATAGTGAGGGTATTGCTGAAAAAATTTAACCGGATTTTTAGTTCAAAAGGGGGCAAAATTTGGCAAAAATGAGGCGGGGTTTGGGATTGGTGCTATCAACTAGTTTTAAAAACCCCGAAGGAACTGTAAAGTTTAAATTTTCAATATTTTGCTTAGTTTTGGAGATAGTAACCTGCATGAAAAAAACTTTAACCGAATTTTTCTTAGTCCAAAAGGGGGCATAATTTGCAAATACATGTCGGTTTATGGAATTGCCCCAGGGGTTGGTAATTGACCTAGAAAAAAAAAAAAAATAAGTTTGAAAGTATTCCCTTTAAAAATGATGTGTAGGGATTGCATGAAAAAAATTTAAAACCCAGGTGTGGGACGCCGACCCCGACCCAGGGTAGTAAAATAGCTGGGGTATTCTTTAAATAGTCGAGCAAAAAAATGTTAAAAAGTTTGATTCGCCTTCTGTATGACACACTTTTTAAAATTTTTTCTTACTAATTTTCACCAACCAAAATATTTTTGATTTTGAAAATATTCTCTGCAGACTATTTGTCAATTTCTAAATTTGGACTTATTAAGGGGCCCAAAAAAACTACGACCAACAAAGTCTAGCACCTTTGTGACTGAATTGGAGGAATTTCCCCTAAACGTTCTGAAGTTTGGGAACATGGGAAAAAAAATTTTTAAGTCGAAGGGGACCCAGTCAATTTTCCAAATTTAAAAGAAATTAAGAGTGACGGAGTATTGGGTTACAAGGGTCCAATTTCAAAAAACATTCGATCAAGAATAAAAAAAATTGGATAAAAACTGCTTTGTTAGAGAGCTGACAATTTGTAAATTTTTGCCAATTTTAGTAATTCCTGGGCCACAATTTCAGAGTATCCACTACAAACTAGCTGATTATCAAATTTTGCCACATATTATGCCCATAAACATTGTGACCGAGGTTGATGAACATTGGATAAGAAATGAAAAAAAGGAGGGCGACACTGCGATATTTCGCTGTTTTGAGTAATTCAAGGCCATAACTCCCCGAGAATTTTGAGGATCAAGGTCTAGAATGGTCGGATATTTTACCCAAAACATTTGACCTGTTGGTGAACACTGAAGGAAAATTTTTAAATTAGAGAGCAGAACTTAATTTCTGCAATTTTTATAATTCAAAGGGGATAATCCTGAGCCCCTGGAATCCAGCTGCTTATAAAACTTGCCCAGATGCTACACATAAATTTAAGACAAAACACAATGACATCAAAAAAACAGAAAAAGATTTAAATATTCTGATTTATTTCTTCTTTAAATCATCACTGTGTCTGAAATCATTATCCTCCACCGATTTTGGGAGAAGTGGGTATTACTTGTGAAAAAAAAGGGAAGTAAGGTACTAAACCGGATTATGGGAATTGTTTTTTTAGATTTAGTGCAGGGCACAATTTAGGTCATATGGCGACTTTCCAGCTTTGATGATTCAGATAGTTTTTAAGTTGTATTGAATGACATAGCTGAATTTGTCCCGTGCACCAAAAGTGTGACTTTTTTAAAAATTTTTTTTTTGTTGGGTTTAACATCGCCCGACACGTTATGGTTATATGGCGATTTCCAGCTTTGATATGGAGAAGACCCCCGGGCCCCCCCGTGCATTTTTTCCACCGCGGGCCCCTGGGGGTAAACCACCCACCTTCCGTAAGCCAGTGGAGGCTTCTAATGAAGAATTCAAAAGCCTCAAGGTCACTCGAACCCCATCGGTGAGGGGAAGTGATTTTTAAGCACGATCTTAAACCCTCGACCCAGAGGCCCTTGAACATGGTAGGTTAATGCCTGCGTTTTCATAACTGAAATACTGTTTAAAAGGCGCAAAAACCAAAACAAACTAACTTTAGATGTAAAGCGGTGTATAAGGGAAAAACGTCTTCCCCACTTCTTTTTTTTTAGGTTTCTTTTTTACTCCCCCTTTTCCACACCCTCATCTTCTTCTTTTTCTTCTTTCTTAAAAAAAAAAAGAACAGTTTTGTTAACCTAAAGTAATTCTTAATGGAAAAATTTAACAAGCTTTAATGTTTCATATTTTAAACTGGGTTAAACTAACCCTAACTTTTATCAGAAACATTTTACAATCAATGTAAGCATACCTCCAATATGTGAGAATTACTTTTTGTAGCAGAACTACCATTACACTCTACTATGATGTCAAGAAGATAAATAATAGAGATCTTACCATTCACAACAGCTGTTTGTAATAGGTAAGTAAGGTAAATAAAAATCTCACAAGAATACTTTGAAGGCCCTCAATAAATGTCTTATTTGTGTTATTCAATAGAACAGGCTAAGTAGTTTATCTTACCTTCCGCCTGTTGTACATCTTTGTATTTATTGTACATCTGAAATAAAAAAAAATATTTAACTCTAGCTTGATAACAACAACAAACAAGAGGACCATGATGGTCCTGAATCGCTCACCTCTTCCCACATGACCCAGTTTTGAGTATGACATCGTTTTTGACCAACTTTCATGAAGATCCCATGAAAAATGTGACCTCTAGAGTGGTCACAAGGTTTTTCTATTTTTAGACCTACTGACCTAGTTTTTGAAGGCACGTGACCCAGTTTCGAACTTGACCTAGATATCATCAAGATGAACATTCTGACCAATTTCATAAAGACCCTGAAAAAGTGACCTCTAGAGTGGTCCACAAGTTTTTCTATTTTTAGACCTACTGACCTAGTTTTGACTGCACATGACCCAGTTTCGAAAATTGACCTAGATATCATCAGATGAACATTCTGACCAACTTTCATGAAAATCCCATGAAAAATGTGACCTCTAGAGTGGTCACAAAGTTTTTTATTTTAGACCTACTGACCTAGTTTTTGAAGGCACGTAACCCAGTTTCGCACTTGACCTAGATATCATCAAGATGAACATTCTGACCATTTTTTCATGAAGATCCCCTGAAAAATGTGACCTCTAGAGTGGTCACAAGGTTTTTCTATTTTTAGACCTACTGACCTAGTTTTTGACCGCACGTCACCCAGTTTCGAACTTGATCTAGATATCATCAAGATGAACATTTGACCAACTTTCATGAAGATCCATGAAAAATGGTGACCTTAGAGTGGCACAAGGTTTTTCTATTTTAGACCTACTGACCTAGTTTTTGACCGCACGTGACCCGTTTCGAAACTTGACCCAGATATCATCAAGATGAACATTCTGACCAACTTTCATGAAGATCCCATGAAAATGTGACCTCTAGAGTGATCAAAAAGGGTTTTTCTATTTTTTGACCACTGACCTAGTTTTTGAAGGCAAGTGACCCAGTTTCGAATCTGACCTAGATATCTCAAGATGAACATTCTGACCAACTTTCATAAAGATCCCAGGAAAAAAGTGACCTCTAGAGTGGTCACAAGGTTTTTCTATTTTTAGACCTACTGACCTAGTTTTGACTCCACGTGACCAGTTTTGAACTTGACCTAGATATCATCAGATGAACATTTGACCAACTTTCATGAAGATCCCATGAAAAAAAGTGACCTCTAGATGGTCACAAGGTTTTTCTATTTTTTAGACCTACCCGACCTAGTTTTTGACCGCACGTGACCCAGTTTTCGAACTTTTCCTAGATATCATCAAAGGGGAAAAATTCTGACCAACTTTCATGAAGATGCCATGAAAAATGGGACCTTTTAAGAGGGGTCAAAAGGTTTTTTTTCTATTTTTAGACCTACGCCCTATTTTTGACTGCACGGACCCAGTTTCGAACCTGCCCCGATATAAACAAGATAAAACATTCTGCCCAAAAACTTTCATGAAAAACCCATGAAAAATGTGACCTCTAGAGTTGGCCAAAAAGGTTTTTTCTTTTTTTAGACCAACACCTAGTTTTTGACTGCACGTGCCCCAAAGTTTTCGAACAAAGAAAAAAATTTCACCCAAGTTTAACATTCTGACCAATTTTTCCAGAAAATACATAAAAAATGGACCCAAAGGTGGTCAAAAGGGTTTTTCTATTTTTAGACCTACTGCCTTTTTTTGCCCCGCACGTGACCCATTTTGGGAATTTGCCTAGATATCATCAAAAATGAACTTTCTGCCCAATTTTTCCCAAAAAGGGACCCCATAAAAAAATTTTGACCTCAAAGAGTGGTAAACAAGCAAAATTTTTAAAACGAACGGGGGACGGACCCCGGGAGGGGACGACGGACGACGGACACTGCGCTTCCCCAAAAGCTCATTTTGTATTTTGTGCAGGTGAGCAAAAAAAACCCATCTTTTTGGTCTGCAAGTAAAATTATTCACCCCTTTCAAAAATGTTATACACACTTTCCTTTTGGGTCTAAAAATTCAAACCAAGAACCCCCAAAAAAAGTTGTTTCAAATCCAGAAAACCTGAAAAAAACCTACCCTTGTATTAGGCTAAAGTAAAAATTCAAATTGTTTTGTTTTTTTAAAAAAAAACAATGTACAGTAAACGGGCAACTTTAAGGCAGTACAAAAGGGTTAAATGTTCTGATTTAGTTTATTTGTCCCTTTAAAATCTTAAGTATTTTTCTAAAAAATTTTTTTTAAATTTCAAAAAGTTTGTACTTTTAAAAAGGGAAAACAAGTACAGAATAAAAGGTATTTATTTTTTATACTTTTTTTACAAAAAATATACTAAAAAAAACCAAAACAGCCTGAAATAATCAGGCTAGTAAACTCTGCCATCTTAGACTGGCAACCATATAACATTAGTCAGCAGACCGCAGGGCACTAGACAACTTTTGGGGACAGGTACCCATACCCTCGGGAAGGGGGGAATTTTTGGGACTTTTTAAAGACAAAAAGGGGAATTTTAAGTCATGTATATGAAAACTATTTTTTCCACACTTATTAAAAAAGTTTTCAATTTTTCTAACAAATTTTGACTTTATTGCAACATAATTTTCCAAAAGGGGCACTATTTTAAAATTAAAAAAAAAGAGTTAATTTCAATTTGGTCAAAAAAACCTTTTCACAGGGGAATTTTTTTCGAAAAAAGGGGGGAAAAAAACTATTTTTTTAGGAGGGGAAGGAAACCCCAAAATTGGGCCCCAAAAAGGGCCAACGAGTCCCCTGGGTCAAAAAAAACCACTTTGAAGGGTTTTTAAACTAGTTTGGTTTGATGGGGCGGTGATAAGTTCCATTTGATTCCGGCATTTTTCCTTGAAAAAAAATGGGTTTTTCAAAAAAACATCAAATTTTGACTCGTCGGGATGCCCAAACTCTGTAATTTCCTTTTTAAAAAAAAAGGGGGGGGTTCATTTGGGGGAGAAGGGAGTCAGGTATTGCTTAAAACATCACTGACCACCTAAAACTGTCAAGATTTTGTCATGAACTAGAAAATTGCAAAATGATGATTAATTATCAGATTCATACTAAACTTAAGCAACAAACCTTGAGGTATGTAGACGGTACACTGCCTTTCTCTCCTTTTTCTTTTTCTCCCTCCCACCACCTTCCTCTCTAAATTTCTTATACGGGTTTTAAACCCCTAATTTCCTCAGTAAATTTAAATGCTTTAATTTTTTTCTCGATTGTAAGTAAACTAATTTTTATCTCAAAAAAAAAGAAAAAATAAAATAGAGTTTTTTGTTACAGAAAAATTGGCCCCTAAAAGTTTTCTTTTCCGCTTTTTTTCATGTTTAATGGACCAAATAAAGACTGAACTCAAAAAACCAAGTTAAAAACAAAAAGATTTTAAAAAAAAATATTTGAAACCTTTGGGAAATTAAAAATTTAAAAAAGTGTCAAAAACACATCATAAAACCATTTTCTGAACACATTTTTTCCTAATCCTGAAAGTTATATGTTAAATTCAAACTTTATCTACTTTTTATTTCTATAGTAACACACATTTATTATCCAGCATTTGCTATGGTGTGTTACAACAATTATTCAAATTTTATAAAGGTAAATCATATTGTAAATGTGACCCCACCATTGTCACAAAACAAGTACTAATTCCCTTCCGCCCTTCTAAAATTTTTTTCATTAAAAAATAAAACAATAAATTTTACTTTACGTTAAAAAATTTTTTTGGCTCATTTGTATGAAAGTTTTAAAATTAAACCCCTCATTTCAACTTTTAGAAAAACCAGAACTGGTGTCAAAAGAGAAGTTTCAGCATGACACCGGTTTTGTTGTTGTTGTCACAAAAATTTTGAAAAATTAAATTTTAGTATGAAATTTTTTTAAATGTTCATATTGCAAATTTAAATGGTGTAAAACCTGTCTTTTCCCCAGTTTTATGCATTTGAAACCCGGGAAATAGATAAAACTTAGGTGTTATGCCAAAACTGATATTATACTATGTAACTATATATTTCAACATGAAAAATCAGCTATTAACAAAAACCCAAACCCTACAGCAACAAACACAGGTCTTTCACAATAAAATGCATATATAAGGGCAAAAAAAACAGCCTTCATGCAACAAAACTTTAGTCCCTTTTTTTTTATAAATTTGACATTTTCTTTTAAAATGAAGCCAAATTTTAAACCACAAATTAAAAGGGAACTTTTTGAAAAATTTGAATTTGAAAAAAACCCTTCTTTACCAATTTTTTGGTTCTGATAAACGGGTTAGCTGGCAAAAACCCTTGCAGTCCCTTTGAAAGACAAAAACTAAATAAAATTTTCTAGTCTATACAATTATATGACAGAAAGGCTACAAAAATAAAAAATGGTTTGCCCATTTAAAATCTTTGACCCCAAGGCCATGAAAAACCCAAACACAGTGGCTTTGCGACCAGATAAACCAAAGACCACCCTCCCCACATCAATGCAGCCCGGGTTAGGATCCATGCGTTCGCTTTCAAAGCCTAGGAATTTAAGAAAACTGTTAGCGAACGCAAGGACCCTGACCAACTGCGGGGATCGGAGGCGGGTCGGGGGCCCCAATGGGGGTCCAAAGTCGTGTTTTGGGTTTTTTTCCCCCAGGGGAAACAGCTCATTTATTTGTTGTTACTTCTATTATGTGATCCTTTAAACTCCTTGTAAAGTATACTATACATCATGGCTCTACAATGCAGACAATTTATAACCACCACTGTGCAATTCTTTTTTTTGTATGACAGATACCTCTTAACTACACACAAGGATGGTGCTAAATGATGTTATAATATACTAACTGTGTAGTAAGATAGTAAAAATTTTCCTCCGGGTTTTTGAAGTTAAGATCCCCTTTTCTCTTTATTGGAAAAAATCATACAGTGCTTCAAACGGGCGCCCCGTAAAAAAAATAAAATTTATATCAATGCATTACCCTTTCCCCAGTGTTACAATAAACATATTACCCAAACTTTTTTTCCCACACATCTTTGAAATGAAATAATTACCCTTTATTTTTATTTTGGGTTTAAAAAACATTTTTTCAACTGTAATGAAACACGGGAAATTAAAGCTTTCACATGTTTTTCCAAAAATTCTATACCTTTTTAAAAATGTTCAACCAAGAAAATTTTCAATTCTAAACCAAAAATTTAAGAGGTGGACTCCAACGTTTTCAAAACCCCAAGGGTCTTCTTTCAAATCCTCACAAAGAACATAATTATGCCAGTGGATTAAACTACCCAGGACTCCATAATGCATAGATCTGCACTCTCCCTATTCAACTAAGCTAGCAAAAACTGAAATGTCCTTCTATAAACCAGTGGTAAACATCTTGCATGGAAATGTTGCAATGTAAACTTTCAATACTACAAGCAACTGACAACTTAACAACATGAACGCAAAGCGGAAGATGGATGACTTAGATGTATCAAAATTACTCTATCAAGAAGAACATTAGGACTGTCCTGAGATTGAACTTATCCCTATTGTGATAGTCTTGAGGAAACGGGGGTTTTTGGGAAAAAACTCTTGCACCCAAATATATTTTACTGAAGTAGAAACCCTAAAGGTTGTCTTTTCCCCTTTCCTCTTTTCCTCTTCTTTTTTCTTCTTCCCCCTTTTCTTTCCCACCCTTTCCTCATCCTCTTCTTCAAAAATCATCTTTTTTCTTCCTCCTCATTTTTTTCTGTTTTTTTTGCTGTCTTAGCACCCTTTTTTACTGTAAAAAAAGCTTTTTCTTTTCTTTTTGTATGTCAAAAAGGCATTGGTTTTTCCGATTTTTTTTTACAATAAAAATCCTTTTTTTTCTGCTGACAATGCAAGACTATGAAAACTTTCAAATTACTTTGGATTAGTGGTATGTATCAACAACTGGGTGGGACGGGGTGGGGGACTAAAGGTTTTACTACAAGACATCATCAAAAAAACCAAAGATAAAAGAAAACTGTTTTTTTGGGTATTTGAAAATTTGGACAAAAGTGATATAGGGGGTTTAAAACCAAAAAAATAACGAAAAGGGTGCACATTTTTTCAAAAGTGAAACCCTTCCCATAAAAATAATAAAGTTTCATTTAAAATACCTTTTGAAAACCTTTTGACAAAAAATTTTTAGGCATTTTAAGTATTTTAAATAGGTAAAGGGGCCGGGAAACAATGAAATCGCAAACAAAACCCTAGGTGCACAACTTCACATGCTGAAAAATATTCCTATAATTTTTCATGACCTTTGGTAAAATACTTTTTGAGATACGGCAACACAAACTTTAAAGCCTTTTTATGTTTAAATTTGTTACTAAGTATTTTTCTTTGCCCCAACCTGCCTGCCTTGGAATCAGTTTTTTAAATTATTATGGTTAAACCCCCAAAGGAAACCTTTATGTTTTTTTTTCCCTTTTGGAAATTGTATTGAGGAAGCAAAGTCAGTAAAAATTAAGAATATCACAAAATTACTTATTTAACTAAATTGAAAATATGTTATCACAAATTTCAGAAACATATTACATTGTATTAGTAATATGAAGAAAATTGCAAAGACATCAAAGAGGTTTTAGAATCTATTATTACTAAAAGAATGAACAATGATAAAATACTGGACTGGCCGCTAGACAATGGCTGCCCCTATAAATATCTGTTTGAAGGTAAAATTCCTTTTTGTTTCCTACTCAGCATAGGCGATCATCTGCCATAGTTTTAAACTCATTCTGTTTTAAATAAGATGCTTTTTGGGAAAAACGCATGTCTCCCCACAAAATGCCCCTATGTAAATTTTCTAGTTTTTTTAGATTTGGTTTTGACGAGTGGGTCCTTTTTTATGGTCTGGATGAGGGGGATCCCCCAAACAGTAATTCAAAAGGGCCCTAAATCAAAAATGCGGGTGGAATTTTGGCCCAGTTATCGAAAAATTGGCTAAAGTCTTAAGGGGCCAAAAGCATTTTGTTCAAGTTTTTTGAAGATGGATGAGAAATGTTGGGTTTAGAAGCGGGCAAGGCAAAAAGGGGCCCCCCCCTAAATTTTTCCCGGGAATTCAAGGGGCCCTAACTCCAAAATGCCTAGACCAATTTAGCTAGTAATCAAAACCCGGCCGAGGTTCATGGGCAAACACATTTTTTTCAAGGGTTTTGGGGGAAGATCGGAAAGAGAAAATTTTTAAATTTGGGGTCGGACAAGAGTAAAAAGGCCCATTTTTTGGTTTAAATTTAAGGGCCATAACTCCATTCGCCTGGATTTATTTGGCTAGGGATCGTGTTATAGGGTTTTATGTGGGCAAGCTTTTTTGGGCAAACACACCACAGAATGGGGTAAAATCAATATGCCTCCCACACCCCTTTGGTGGGAGACATAATTTAAAAAATGACGCTTTGATATAGAAAAATTCTGGGTTTCCTACACGCCCGGAATTTTTAAACAATCACAAGGGGAAAAAAAACCCCCTAAAACTTTTGCTCATAAACCCCACATCAAAAGCATAATTATGGGATAACAAATTTAAAGGGTGACCTTAAAGACAGAAAAATTTTAAAAATTTTTTACCTTTGGGGAAAAACCCTTTTTTGGTGTTGTTTCCTCCCCGTCTTCTTTCCCCTTCAGTTCCTCTTTCCCCAACTTTATTCTTTTTTTCTACTTCCTCCACGTACTCTTCTTCATCATCCCCCTTCTTCTTCCTTTCCCCATTGGTTTACCTTTCCATTTTTTTAATCTGGTTGGGAAAATAGAAAATTTTTTACAAACCTTTATGGTTACAGGGGCCCAAAAGGGGTTTGGGGCTTGAAAGAAATTTTCTAAGGATCAATCAAGGAAAAATTGTGGGAAAATTGTTTTAAAATTTAAGCCTTTCAGATTCTGAGATGCTTTTTTTTAAAAGTTTTCCAAAAAAGCCAAAACAGAGAAAAAATAGCCCTAACCAAAAAGTAGCCATGTTTTTTAAAAAAAATCAAAAAGACCTGAAAGGTAAAGGAAAAAGGCCCAATTTTAAAGAACACTGGGTTTTTAAAAAACATTTTTGAAATTTAAAAACCCGGTTTTCAGAAAAAAGATTTTTAAAGGGTTTTTTATTTTGCCCTATAGAAAAATTAACACCCTGCCAGGGAAACATGTTTTTTTTTTTCGGGAAAAAGAATGATCTAAAGGCACCGGTAGATGGTTATTTAAGAAACATTGCTGTGATATTGTTTTGAAATCCAACCAGCAGTTTCAGATATTTTCGAAGTTTTCAATATAACCGTACAGAGAATACTATCACTTTCTCGTTATGGTAATGATTTTAACAAAACAAGTTATTTAAAAATGGATCAAGTGGTTTCTGAAGAGAAAAAATGTAAAGTTTTTCCTTCTTTGTTGCTTTGGCCACTATAATTCTGCATAGAAGACCTTCAAATGAACTCTCTTGTGAAGTTAGGCTGAAATTGGCTGTGTGGTTTAGGAATGAAATTGGTTTTGCAATTTTTATTTATTTTAAAAATGTTTTAAAAGTAATCTTTTTAAAACTCACAGAAAATTTTAAAATTGTTCTAAACACACAATTTTTTTTAGTCCCTTTCAAAATTTTAAATTCACACAAATGAAATTTTTGTAACAGGACAAAAATTTCAACATAACTCATACAAGCTTTATACTGTAGTTAGATAATGATAATTTCTATAAATCATTGGTTTCGGTTCTTCAATGACTTTAAACTGAAAAAAAAACCCGCCCCCCCCCTTTTCCCTTTTAATTTACCTTTTTTTTTGGGGGACTCTAAATTTCTCCCGCAGTTTCCCCCCCCCCTTTTTCTCCTCATCCTCTTCTTCTTCTAAACCTCTTCCCATCCTCTTCTTCTTCCTCCTCCTCATCCTTTTCTGTTTTATCATCTCCCTTTTCTTCATCATCTTCTTCTTCATCATCTTCCCCCAGTTCTTTCTTTAACTCTCTGTAAAAACACACACATTTTACAATTCCTTTTTCTTTCCAACAGTATTTAAACAAGCACACTGCCTGCAGGTGCCAACACTCATCTGTAAGTGCTTGGGATAAGGGAATATGCAAGAAAAAAAAAATTTGGGATACTTACCACCCATTGATGAAAGAAAACAAGCAAATTTCAAAAATATAGGGCTTCAAGAAAAAAAAAATTTTCCCAAACAAAAAAATAACAAAATTTTTTGAAGATAAAAAGAGGGCCCTAAAATTCTGATAAAAACTTGTCAGAAATTTTGTTTTTTTGACCTACAGATTTAAAACTAATAATGTAAACAAGACTTGCTAAAAGTCCAAAATTTTTCACTCCTTTTAAAAATGTAAAGGGTTTCATTTTAAAAAAATTTTTTGCCAAAATTTTTGAAAAAAATTTAAAACTTTTCTCAAAACTTAATAAACAAGAGCTCCGCCAAGCGGGGCAATATACACCGAAGGGGTTTTATAGAGGAAGGGGGCAAAAAATTTTAAAAAAACTTGATGTTTAAAACCCCAAAGGGGCAAGGGGGACAACAAAATGAAGAAATTCCCAAAAAAAAAGTTCCTAATTTAACAAAAAAAAACCCCTTTAAAAGGTAACAACAAAGGGAAGAAATTTAACCCCAAAAAAAAAAAAAAACTTTCAAGGTAAAAGATTTCCCAAAAAAAACCTTAAAAAATGGAAGGGACCACCACGTTGTACCCCAGGAAAAAAATGGGCTTGGTTTTTTTACTACGGCCAATTATAAAAAAGTTACAAAAAAACCTATTTTTTAAATAACTAAAAGGGAAGTAACTTAAAAAAAAAAATTATTGTAATTGAACCAAAAAAGGGGTCGCCAAATAAAAACAAAGGGAAAAACAATGCAAACAATATAAAAAACAAAACAAAGTCATAAAGACCTTTGACTTTCTGGGGGGGACCTTGAAAAATTTAAGTGCCTGCCAAAAATCGCCTCGATGGGTGAACTTTTTTTCCAAGTTTCTTTAAAATCCCCTTTAAGCAGTTCAAGAGTTACCCGAGAGACACAAACAAAACCAGATAAATTTTTGGACCCCCAGTTTGACTTCGACCTTCAAGCCCGCCATCCCAAAAAATAAAGCTCTCACTTGGGCTGGGTGTGGTGGCATTTTTTGCCCCAAATTTCTTTCAACCTTCAAGCAGTTTAAAGGGGTTTCAGGGGGGACACGGAAAAAAAAGCCATTTGGGCCTTGACCCCTTGGGGCTTTAAAACCCCGAAGCCAGGGCCCTCCGAAAAAAATGCCTCTGCACGTCGTTGGATTTTGGGGAACTTTTGGCCCAGTTTGTTTTGAAATCCTTCCCCCGGGGTTTTAAAGTTTTTGGGGCGGACACAAAATTGGGTAAAAAGAAAGGGGGGACAGACGGACACTGGGGGTATAACATAATATGTCCCTTCAGGCATATAAAAATCTTGATGAAAGACTTCCTGAAACAGCAGTAATCTGTAACAATGTGTCAACAAGTATTTAACCCTTATCATGCAATACATAATTGATTCTGCCTTTGCGACCAGTGTAGTTTATGAACAGCCTGCACATCCATACGTTGATCATGATTGCCCCTGTCGCCATTCATTTAGTTTTTTTTTGGCCCAAACACCCTTTTTTTAAAAAGTTAAAGGGGCTGTCCAAATTGGAAAATAACAAATTTTATTATAACCGTAAAAAATTTTTACCATTTACAGTGAAATGACCCTAAGAAGTGTTTCTGAATGTTTTATGACTTACTTGAGGTAAGTTTCTCCCTCCTCATCTGGGAGAAGTTTTGCCATTGTGTCATCCACTTGAGTCTGGAATATATAAACACAACAGTTGCAATCATTTTACAATTTGTTGAAAGTGAAACTCAAGGTCATCATTATCTCACATATTTCAAAGAAAAGGCTTAATATATACAACAGTAATGTTATCTTTTAGCCTGCTGGTGGCAAGGGATTCTGCCATCGCGACCTGTGCAGCCCAAAATCAGCCCACACATACATGCAGACTGATTATGGTCTGAACTGTTCACTATTTAGTCAGTAAATTTTCAGTGAACACACCTTCAAATAATAAGTGGTACTGCCCAAACTGAATGATGGAACAGTCCATTTTAGAAATTTAGCAGGGTAATGTTTAATGTTAAAGGACTGTTAAAAAGTAATCTATAAAGTTACTGGTCAATGTAAGTGAAGTTAGATCTGAAATGTCTAAAATGTTTAAAATTTTACTTTTTCAACATATTTCACACTAGTGTTAGTTCACAAGAACTCGGTTTTTTCCCACAAAACAGTGTAACTGGTCTATTTTCATGTATCAAAGAAAGTTGTGTCTGAAATAATTTATTTTAGCAACTGTGCAGCTTATTTATATCATCATCTACACCACTTCCTTAGGAAACCTGTAGTGATGCCATGTAAAATTCATCTTACCAAGCCATCTAACTGGCTAGCAACAGACGGTGATAGATCTCAAAATTTCACCTTTGGCAAGTTGTTCTCTGATGAGCTGTAAAGAGGCATTAGCTTCATTACTCTGAGAAAAAGGTAAAATGGTGTTACACAACCTGTCCACTGCATGGGGGGTGGGGGTGATTAATGAGATAACAGCTTGCATACAAAACATTCAAAAATCAAATCCGGACAGGTATACAGATGCCAACAAACAAGCATATTTTATGCAATAGCTCTACCTACTCTTTATTTAGTCACGCCAATTAATTGAGAATCTATTGTCTGGAAGCATTTAAATGCATAAACTTCCATTATATTTGTTATACTGACCTGCCATAATGTGATTCTATCAGTTTCTTTTTTCTTCTTTTGTTCAAAGTTTTTAACTTTAGGTCCTTCATTCTCCTACAAATGAGATTTCAAATAGTTAATCAACAGTAATGATGTGATAAATATTCTAACTGTTTCAGCAAGTCTTGAAAAAACTAGAGCTATCACTAAAGGTGATGAATGTACCCCCCACATGCACTGATACAGTACATTGCAATTTGACGCACACAAGATTGCATAATTATGTGGACTGTATGTATATAGACTGTATGTATACAGCATAGTAACAAAAAACAAAGTCCCATAACTATGCAGAATATTTATCTAAAAGAATGTAACATGCACCATGCACAACTAGGGTTGGTACTGATCACTTGTAAGAAGTTTCATTAAATTGTGTGCAAGGGTTTGGTAGATTAGGCACGCACAAGATTGCATATGCAGACTGTATGTACATAGTATGTTAACAAGAAACAAAGTCCCATAACTCTGCAATTTTTGTCGCTGAAAGAACCTAACATGCCCCATGCACAACTACTGTTGGTACTGATCACTTGTGTGAAGTTTCATTAAACTGTGTCAAGGGGATGAGGAGAGATGGTGCGCACAGGATTGTGTCTATGTATATAGTATAGTAACAAAAAAACAAAGTCCCATAACTCTGCAAATTTTTTTTCTGAAAGAACCTAACATGCCCCATGCAAAACTACTGTTGTTACTGATCACTTGTGTGAAGTTTCATTAAACTGTGTCAAGGGGATAAGGAGAGATGGTGCGCACAAGATTGTGTCTATGTATATAGTATTGTAACAAAAAAACAAAGTCCCATAACTCTGCAATTTTTTTTTCTAAAAGAATCTAACATGCCCCATGCACAACTACTGTTGGTACTGATCACTTGTGTGAAGTTTCATTAAATTGTGTCAAGGGGATGAGGAGAGATGGTGCGCACAAGATTGTGTCTATGTATATAGTATAGTAACAAAAAAACAAAGTCCCATAACTCTGCAAATTTTTTTTCTAAAAGAACCTAACATGCCCCATGCACAACTACTGTTGGTACTGATCACTTGTGTGAAGTTTCATTAAATTCTGTCAAGGGGATAAGGAGAGATGGTGCGCACAAGATTGCGTCTACGGACAGACAGACAGACAGACAACCTGAAACCAGTATACCCCCCCTTACAACTTTGTTGTCGGGGGGTACAAAAATAGCAACAATACTGTAATTGTTACTTTAGTTTAAAGACCATTAAAGTTGTATACAAAATAATATACATGTACTTTACATAATTATGTACATTATGACAATATTTTGGTATTTGCAGCAAGCCTTTGTATTTCTTTTTTAAAAAAAAAAACACAAGTAACAGAAAAATTAAATTGGAGTTTTCCACCCTTACTTCCAACATGCAAATATTCCAAAACTTAAAGCCACTCAAGGGCATTTAAGTATATCTATACTGGAATTATACCAGATGAAAGTTACAAATCAAAGCAAAAAGTAAATGATTTAGTAATTCTCGTGACATTTTGTCAGAAACAAAGAGCTGCGTTCAATAAACGCTTGATGCCCCCGATGGCATCCTTGTCGATAGATTTTGCACCTAAGTCTAAAACGAGGTCAAGGTCAAACTGAAGTCAGGTGATGTCTGAAGATGAGGAATGGTCACAGGTTACATCTGCATTAGTATCAAGTCATTCTAGTAAGGGGTATTGATGCTAGACGAAACGGTCCCATTTGGTTAACCTCGTACGGACGGACGGACGAACAACAGACTGACGGACAGGTCAACCACTATATGCCTCCTGCATCAGTAGATGCCGGGGGAAAAAAAGGCAGAATATATGTTACCTCTGTCAATTCCTGTGCCCTCTGTAATATCGCAGTGATCTGGGGTTTTAGCTCATAACAGCTGTAACGTAAAGCAAATTATTGATAAGGTACATTAAAGGTGCAAAATAAAGACAAATGAATAGACATAAATCTTAAACAAGAGCACCGCCTTGCGGGTGCTGACGCTCATCTGATTTTTTTTGTGTAATAGAAATATTGTCCTACCCATGATTTTCTAAGTCTAAAAAAGGCCATCATTCTTGCAAAAAGCAGGATAGAGTTATGTTTCTTGATGTACAGTGTCCACTTATGATGGTGAAAAACTGTTGCAAGTTTTAAAGCAATAGCTTTGATAGTTTATGAGAAAAGTTGACTTAAACATAATACTCAACCAAGAAAATGATTTTCTAAGTCCAAAAGGGGCAATAATTATTGCAAAAAGCAGGATGGAGTTATGTTGCTTGCTGTACAGGGTCAGCTTATGATGGTGAACAAGAGTTGCAAGTTTCAAAGCAATAGCTTTGATAGTTTATGAGAAAAAGTTGACCTAAACATAAAACTTAACCAAGAAATCTGATATTTTCTAAGTCCAAAAGGGGCCATAAATCTTGCAAAAAGCAGGACGGAGTTATGTTTCTTGCTATACAGGGTCAACTTATGATTGTGAACAAGTGTTGCAAGTTTTAAAGCAATAGCTTTGATAGTTTAGGATAAAAGCTGACCTAAACATAAAACTTAACCAAGAAAACTGATTTTCTAAGTCCAAAAGGGGCAATAAATCTTGCAAAAAGCAAGATGGAGTTATGTTTCTTGATGTACAGGGTCTGCTTATGATGGTGAACAAGTATTCCAAGTTTCAAAGCAAAAGCTTTGATAGTTTAGGAGAAAAGTTGACCTAAACATAAAACTTAACCAAGAAATCTGATATTTCCTAAGTACAAAAGGGGCCATAAATCTTGCAAAAAGCAAGATGGAGTTATGTTTCTTGCTATACAGGGTCAGCTTATGATGGTGAACAAGTATTCCAAGTTTCAAAGCAATAGCTTTGATAGTTTAGGAGAAAAGCTGACCTAAACATAAAACTTAACCAGGCAACGCCGACGCCGACGCCGACGCCGACAACCCCTCAAGTGATGACAATAACTCATCATTTTTTTTCAAAAAATCAGATGAGCTAAAAAAGACTACACATTTTGAAATATAGTACTAAACATTATGATAGCCGTGCAATAGTCCCTTGAAATCAACACAAGAACAGAGAAACTAATGATTGTTTCTGTATTTTCTTAGACTGACATGGGGGGTCATTTTGTCCTCCTTTCATGTTTATCGTTTTTCCGTAATCGGTCGGAAATTCTTCGGGATCACGTGATTTTAAAATTGTTTCAAACGAATATCCGTTTAAAGACGCGCGACAAAATAACTATATTTCCATGATGGTAATTATACATGACCTGCACGAAAAATATGAAATGTATAAAATTTATGTTTAAAATTGACAGTGACATATATTAGGCCAAGACAATGTGTTTAATGTCTAAAATCTTATTAAATTAATGTAGATTCTAGCCATATGTACATAAATCAGTGTATCTAGGTAAATTTCAATCAAATTTTGTTTCTGCAGTGTAAGACGGTTATTCATTTATATTCTTAAAACTATACTGAAAAGAGATTAACTGAAAAAGTTTGCAGACGAAGTTGTAAAAAAACTTTTATTCGAGAAGGGCCTGAATTGTCCTCCCGCAAACTTGTAGTATAGCTGTTTATTACCTGTATTATAAGAATGATTTTCATGAAGTTTTTGTGAGTTACAAAATTGTTGAATTCCATGTGCTAAGTTTGTAAAAATCACGTTAACGTTTGGGCATATAATATATTTTGCATCTTTTTATAAATTATAGCCTCGTTTCGGAGGATTCTTCCGAAAAAATCCGAAGATGCTCGACGGGTTCGTAAGCAGTCGGAAAACATACTTTCTGTTTGACATAGGCAACATCTTTTGTTTATTTGTTAGTTATTCTTGAACATATTCATGACTATTTGGTCAGATCCGATGCAGTGGGCCATATTTTCAGTAAATAGGAAGTCTCAGCTACAAACTCTGGTTTTCATATAATACTCGTTCAGGTTTTAGTAATGGACCTTTAAATCATATGCAAAATATAGTGAATTAGAGACAATGCATAGCAAATTATAGACAAATATAATACTAGTAGTAAATAAAAATTTTAATGGAAAAAGCTTTAGGCCTAAAAAAATTCTGTTTGTGGTAACATGCTGAAACAAGAGGGCCAAGATGGCCCTAGGTCGCTCACCTAAGAAACACTCCATAACAGTGTAAAACATGTTTGACCTAGTCATTTCATGGAAACAAATATTCTGACCAATTTTCATTAAGATTGGACCAAAAAATTGGTCTCTTGTGATAAAACAAGCATTTTCTTAGATATGACCTAGTTTTTGACCCTAGATGACCCATGTTCAAACTCGACCTAGATTTTATCAAGGCAATCATTCTGACCAAAATTCATGAAGATCAACTGAAAAATACAGCCTCTATCACATACTGAAGTTTTTTCTTTGATTTGACCAAGTGACCTAGTTTTTGACCTCAGATGACCCATATTCAGATTCGACCTAGATTTCATTAAGGCAATCAACCTGACCAAATTTCATAAATATCAACTGAAAAAAACAGTCTCTATCGCATACACAAGATTTTTCTTTAATTTGACCTAGTGACCTAGTTTTTGACCTCAGATAACCCATATTCAAAACGGACCTAGTTTTCATCAAGGAAATCACTCTGACCATATTTCATGAAGATCAATTGAAAAATACATCCTCTATTGCATACACAATGTTTTTCTTCGATTTGACTTAGTGACCTAGTTTTTGACCCCAGATGACCCATTTTCGAAATCAGCCTAGATTTTATCAAGGTAATCATTCTGGCTAAATTTCATGAAGATCAGTTGAAAAATACAGCCTCTATTGCATACACAAGGTTTTTCTTTGATTTGACCTAGTGACCTAGTTTTAGACCCCAGATGACCCATTTTCGAACTTGGTCTAAATTTCATCAAGGCAATCATTCTGACCAAAATTCATGAAGATCAATTAAAAAATACAGCCTCTATTGCATACACAAGGTTTTTACGTGATATGACCTAGTGACCTAGTTTTTGACCCCAGATGAATCATTTTCGAACTCGGCCTAGATTTCATCAAGGTAATCATTCTGACCAAAATTCATGAAGATCAATTGAAAAATACCACCTCTATCGCATACACAAGGTTTTTCTTTGATTTGACCTAGTGACCTAGTTTTTGACCCGAGATGGCCCATTTTCGAACTCAGCCTAGATTTAATCAAGGCAATCATTCTGACCAAAATTCATGAAGATCAATTGAAAAATACAGCCTCTATCGCATACACAAGGTTTTTCTTTGATTTGACCTAGTGACCTAGTTTTTGACCCTAGATGACCCATTTTCGAACTCGGCCTAGTTTTCATCAAGGTTATCATTCTGACCAATATTCATGAAGAAGAATTGAAAAATACAGCCTCTATCGCATACACAAGGTTTTTCTTTGATTTGACCTAGTGACCTAGTTTTTGACCCCAGATGACCCATTTTCAAACTCGGCTTAGATTTCATAAAGGTTATCATTCTGACCAATATTGATGAAGATTAATTGAAAAATACCACCTCTATCGCATACACAAGGTTTTTCTTTGATTTGACCTAGTGACCTAGTTTTTGACCCGAGATGATCCATTTTCGAACTCGGCCTAGATTTCATCAAGGTTATCATTCTGACCAATATTCATGAAGATTAATTGAAAAATACAGCCTCTATCGCATACACAAGCTAAATGTTGACAGACGACGGACGACAGACGACGGACGACGGACGCCGGACATCGAGCGATCAGAAAAACTCACCTGAGCATTGCTCAGGTGAGCTAAAAATTAGGGTAGGTAGGTCGGAAAATTTTATTTGTGGGAATATTTTTTTATTAAGTGACTTTTCAAAAATTATTTTCTGTGTAAAACAAGAGCTGTCCATAAGACAGCCAAGCTCGACTATTCGAAATATTGTCACAGAAGCAGGAAATTATTACCCAAAATGTTAAATATCAAAAGAGTTTTAAGTTCGAAACGGGACATAATTTGACCAAAATGCATATCAGAGTTATGGGACTTGATGCTATCAACTAGTTTAATAACCCCGAAGAAACATGTTAAGTTTCAATTCCATATCTGCATTAGTTTTGGAGATAGTAACTTGCATGTAAAACTTTAACCAGAATTTTCTAAGTCCAAAAGGGGGCATAATTTGCTCAAAATACATGTTAAGAGTTATGGGACTTGGCCCAGTGAGGTAGGTAATTGATCTAGAAAAAGAAAAAATAAGTTTCAAAGCTATATGCCTTTTGGTAATAGCTGTATGTACTTGCACGCAAAACTTTAACCAGAATTTTCTAAGTCCAAAAGGGGGCATAATTTGGCCAAAATACATGTCAGAGTTATGGGACTTGACCCAGTAAGGTAGGTAATTGATCTAGAAAAAGAAAAAATAAGTTTCAAATCTATATGCCTTTTAGTAATAGCTGTATGTACTTGCACGCAAAACTTTAACCAAAATTTTCTAAGTACAAAAGGGGGCATAATTTGGCCAAAATGAAGGTCAGAGTTATGGGACTTGCTGCTATCAACTAGTTTTATAACCTCAAAGACACATGTGAAGTTTCAATTCCATATCTGCATTAGTTTTGGAGATAGTAACTTGCATGTAAAACTTTAACCAGAATTTTCTAAGTCCAAAAGGGGGCATAATTTGCTCAAAATACATGTTAGAGTTATGGAACTTGACCCAGTGAGGTTGGTAATTGACCTAGAAAAAGAATAAATAAGTTTCAAAGCTATATGCCTTTAAATGATAGCTGTATGTACTTGCATGCAAAAACTTAACCAAGGTGTGACGCCGACGCCGACGCCGACGCCAGGGTGAGTAGAATAGCTAGACTATTCTTCGAATAGTCGAGCTAAAAATGAATACAAATTATAAATTAGGGTGTTATGCCTTTAGAGCATCAGTAAGTTGATTTCTAACATCATTGACCATGTTCAAAACATAAAAAGTGCAGTTTTGCAACTTTTTAAAAAGAAAAAAATATTCTCCAAGGCCATAAAAACGTTTAGGGTCAAGCCAAAAATTAAGGGTAGGTTGGGATACCGGAAACAAACATTTTTTCTACACCTTATGACATTAGTGAATAAGTACTGAAACCGGTAACATTAAGGGTTTCATAATATAACTAGAAATCTTTCACATATATTTTTAGTATAAATAAATGTTTCAATTATTCTCTATGTGTTTATAAACAAGACTAAACTCTACATTGAAGGAAAAGAAGAAAATACAACTGGGAAACAACTACAAGTTAGAAACTGCTCTGGCAGTTTTTTATCCAAACATGTACATTAATTCTACTCTGCTGATACTTTGACTAACAAACAGATTCAGTTATGATTTAAGGTAGTAGGGTCATAATGGCAATGGACATATTATGTATTCTCCTTAATGTGATTCTGACAGTCTCTGGTTTTACAGAAAGCCACATGAGAAATGAATTGAGCAACATTTATGTCTATAGAACGCAGCAATGTATAACAACAATGTGTAATCACAAAGCCACTAGCAAGTGCCATTACAAGTCCAGTACCTTAAACTAAATTAATACCCAATGCTCATATTTACAAAACACAAAGAAATGCTCATCCTCTCTTACCTGCGGAAATTTGCCCTTAGTTTAATATCCTTGTCTTTAAGTTTCTTGTTGTTGGCATTTTTCAGACTTTCTTTTGTTATCTTGTCAACCTACAGTAGAATGTAAAATTACAAAATATGCATTAATCAGCTTTCAGCTTAAACTATACAGAGATTTTTTATTCAACTTAAAGCTGCATAAATCTATATTTATGACTATTTGTTTGAACTTAAAAAATGGCTTAATGTAGTTAGTAAATGCAGTTAAAATTTTTTAAAAGTGACCCGTAGCATTTCAGGAATTATTTCAGAATACCTACCAGAACAGTCACTTTTAAATCAATAAAAATATATAGCCAACTTTCAAGCACACTACATTGAAATTTGATATTAACAAGAGCTTGAAGAACACGAAATGCCCCCTTGAATGTATTCAGTAACTGCACGGATCCCAACTAGACACTTCTTTGACAAAATTACATCGTAACAGTTTTCTGGCAAGATTTCTGGTTAGTTTTCATTAGTTTATACACAATTTATTTCAGTTCGATTGTGAAGGAAGTTCTACAACTTATCACTCTCGACACCTCATTCCTAATGGAATCCATCACCCAAGGGTATGAGAGAAGAGGCCAGTTTCCCTTTTAATGCTGAGCACCAAGCAACGAAGCTACTGGTTCCATTTTTCACGTCTTCTTACATCTTACATTTGTTGTTAGGGCCGCACAAGACTTCAATCTTCTATTACCCCCTCATGGATTTGTACCCAGTTCTTTTCCGGATGGGTGGTATAGTTGGCATTTCCCATATAGGTATCAAGTCTTATTCTTGAATCTGTTGATCGATGGTGCACTAACAATAATGATTGGGAGTCCATTCCATTCAGAAATAGCCTGCACTGAGAAGAAGTGTTTCCTAATTTCTTTTTTACAGGATTTAGTTTTCAATTAAAAGTCATGACCTCTTGTCCTCTCAATTTCCGCAGAAGTTTGCAAATTATAGACCAAAATGAAAACAAATATTGCCTACACGCTTACTTAGATATCTGATAATTACTTTTGTATAAAGGGACAAGCGTCTACAAGCAGTCACGTGATTATCGGTAAATTTACTGCCCCAAAGGAGTTTTTAAGGAGAAAAGGACAGTTTAAACGAATTCCCTGATTTTCGAACATGATCACGAAAATATTCGAGTGCCATAATGATCTACTCACATATTTTTATTCTTACTCGAATTCCATGAGTTAGCAACCGCTAAATTCGATCCCTGCCTCTATCATATCACCATGAAATCTTCGATAAACAAGTGTTTTTAGACGTTGTTCATAATCATATGGTAAATGTCTCACTTCTTTAACTCGCTTAATAGCACATTTCTGAATTGATTCAATAGCATTTATGTCCTTTTTGAAACGAGGATGCCAAATAATGTTTCCATGTTCAATGTGTGTAAACTTGTATAATTTACGGAAAGTTTCAACAGTAACATGAAGAAATTTTCTTCTCACTAATCCAGCAATTTTATTACCCTTGTTTAAACAATCATTTATATGTTGCCTAAATTTCAGATCTGTATCATAAGTAATACCAAGGTCTTGTTTGGTACGACCGTACGGTGATCGAACCCACGCCTCCCACACTTGTAGTTCTATAAATAAACGTCGGACTTCAATATTTTACGATTTTGACATTTCATATAGTCCGACGTTTTATCGAAAGTATGAATTTCCCGGTAGAGCTTTCCGCAAAAGTTCTTGCGGAAGGTTTTACAAGCTCACGATAGCATTGACTTGAAAGTGATAGCTAAATACCAACAACGGACAAAGAAACCTAATTTACACATCCATTGAACATACTGTCTTACTGAAGATATTGAAGATCAGTCCGCACTTTGAAAATGAAATTTACATCCATTCACTTTCACAACACAACACGAACTGTCAAATCTTCTTTATTATAAAGATTAATTTTAGACGAAAAAATATTCTCACGGTCGGATCTGAAAAGAAATGCGGCCCGTTACTAACGTATTGTCTATGCAGTATGCATATGTTTATAATCGATGGGTGTAATCAGCATTTATTGGTTGTAATTTTATTGAAAGTTACTTAAATTAATTGTGAAGTCCTATCAAAGCAGTTTAAAAGGCTAGTCCACATGCGTTCGGCGTGCCCATGCGTTAAATAATGGCCGCAGATTTTTTACAAATGTCGTAGGCTAAACGTATTTGTTTTCGTCTAAGCATGTATAATTGATTCTATATATTTATTCGGTGTTGTATTGTTCGTGATATTTCAATAAATTACGCTAAAGTTTCTGTGAAATGCGTCGGGGAAGTGATTGGTGGTGCAGTTTTAGTTACAGTAAACCAGTGTTTCACGTGTCTGAGAGTTTTCCTACATTACACTTCAATAAAATAAAGTCGTAATCTGTTCTATGCAAATGGCTGACATTCGATTAAACTTGACACAGGGACATGTTGAACGTCCAAATATTAAAAGGCGCCCTGTGCAAGTTTAATGTTACTGAACTACCCACACTTGAAGCGGACGATCTACCACTGGCACTATTGAAGTTTTATTATGGGTTCATTTCAGCTCAGAGATCCAAAACTGCAAGTAACATCTCTGAAGTTGACTCGTTTTAGCTAATCTGGTACAACATATAAATTTGTCATTCATCATGTTCATGAATAGACATGTTTTTCTGTAGTTTTTTCATTAATTTTACACTTTATTGATTGATGCGCATTTAATTTACCTGTTTGCGAAGCAAATCACCATCTTTTGTTACTTTTTCTAGTGGTGTTGGTTCTTTACCCATTATGACAAGCCTCAAAATGCGTCTTTAAAATTATGAAATTTGTCAATTTAGCTGCAGTCAGCCATTTGCAAACAAAGTTAGATGCACATCCAAAATAGTCTGTCAGCAGATATTTTTATTCGTTTCAAAACTTGAAAGATACTAGTATAAAAAAGCAATTATATGTTATTGTTTGACTTTATATTGACTTAGGTGTCATCGTTTTAAAAATTCATAATAAAATGTTGAACATCAAATTTATAATATTCCCTGTACAATGCCGTATTATACCGTACATTTAATTCCCGTATGCTACATAAGGCGCTAAAAAATTGTTTGTTTCCGATATCCCAACCTACCCTAAATTTTTGGCCCGATCCTAAATGTTTTTATGGCCTTGGAGATTTTTTTCAACTTTTTAACAAAAAATTGCAAAACTGCACTTTTTATGCTTTAAACATGATTAGTGATGTTAGGAATCAACTTGCTGATGCTCTACTGTAAAGACATAACCCCCAGATATTTGTATTCATTTTAGACATAAAAATCATTTCCGAAAAGTCTCACTTAATAAAAAAAAAATCCGACCAACCTACCCTAACTTTTTTAGCATGTTACCGGAAACAAAAGAATTTCTTTTAGGCCTTATAAATACTAATTCCAGCTCCCCTTCTATCTATTAAAAACATACATCCGCTATGTCATAAATATCACGGCTGCCCAACCTCTTCCCATAACCAGTAACGTAGTTGAAAGAAACTAATTTTCTTTCAGTGAATGTAGAATATTGATGACAGATTATTATTATTTTATTTATTTATTTATTTATTTATGTTTTATTATATTTTTTTTAATAGTGAAAATGTGATAATTTGGTTTTATTGACAAACAATATATGCCAATATAAAAATGAAAAAGAACATACAGGTAAAAGTAGTCGCGCGCGTACTTTTATATTTATACACAATTCTTATTAATGTGATTCAGTAAAAACTAAAACATGCAATCACTGCTATGAACTGTATCAAGAATGGATAATTTTAATCAAATTACTGGGTTCTTGTGTATTGAACATGCAGTTTTTAATGATAAGCTGCATAAAATGTGCCTTCTTCATGCTTTATTTTACAACATAGTAAAATATCACAGGTATGAAATTATATTTCAATACATGAATAAAGTTAGTACATGACCGTTCATATTTGAACAATAAGAGACTATCACAAATTATTACAATATAAATTTACACATAGCACACAGTTATAAAATGTTTTATATCCACTGAGAAGCAGCTGATGATTAATTCACTCTCAATCTGATCGAGGCTGATAACTGATTTTCTTAAATATTTCTTAATGTGCACATTAGTGCTCATATTATTATTTCAGTTTCTTATCCTTGCATTTTTGTATCTTTGTTGGGTTTAGTAGCTTTTTTTATTCTTCAGTTAGCACTTGTTTAGCTTTATGCTGTGTATACATTTTACTGTTATATGAAGTGATGTCTATATGTTTACTGTGATAATCTCTTATAATTCTATTATATTGAATGGCTATGTACTATGTATTAATGTAGCCTAAGTGTATATTATGTTTCGACGTTGTATGTACATAGATGAAACTATAATAAAAATTTAAACTTAAACATATCTATCAAATAACAGTTTTATAATGAAATACACTGTTATTTTTTCCTACTTAATATGGCAACGTTATCAGATTGATTGTCTTTCTTATAAACAATGACCCCTGTTTATTGTAAACATACTGCCTAAGTCATTAGCACCGAACTGTGCTAATGAAATATAAAAGGTAAGGATAGATCTCCCGGGAGCAAAGAGTGCCTCAAACATAGCTAGAGAGCCATGTATCGCAAAGTAGGCACACAACAGAAAGACACTAGTTGAAAAATATAGAATTAAGACTGATAGCCGAAACTATGGCAGGCCCACCTAATCTAAATCATAGTAAAAGGGGAGGGGGTGCAAATGCCAGGGCTGAAGGGTGGACGGAAAGAGGAAAGAAACAACGAACAAGACAATATGTGTAACGTAAAATGCGAAACGGACAAAACAAGCCTGAAAATAGCGGCACCGCTTTGAAAAGGTTAGCAACCTATATAAAGGAAACTGAGGGTTTTAAACGTAATATGGGCTTGACAACCTCTCACTTACCATATTTTCAACAAGATAGACAACTCAGTGTAAATAAAATAACTCACCGTCGAGAAAGGCTTTTACATTATTGGCAGAATGCCAGATTAAATAACATAAAAACATATGAAAAGAGCCAATTTGAGGTATGATTATTCCCGTATACTCAGCAACTTGTCAGAAGAGCACAGTATGGACTGTACTGAAAAAGACACATATTTGTGTCCTGGATGTAATAGAAATCTGTTCTTTATCCAATGAAAAATGAGATCAGTTGATCACATCTTAAGTATGAATATCGATATTCTATTAATGCTAGTCGGTGTCTCAAAACAAATTGTGTTATTTTTCCCCTTTTTTCTTACTAGTCTACGAATTTTACATAGTAATGCTTTTGATAAACATTTAATCAGTCATTTTCGCAATAATCGGGAATAGAAAAAGAGTAAAGTTTGTACACACTTTAATTAAATGAAACAATTCCGTAGCGTTTGCCGTTTGGTCAATAAGACCGAATACAATATATCCTAAATAAAAGTAAAATATGTAAGAAGGTCTTTTGGAAGCATAGAACGCAACGAAGCAAAATAATAGCAGACTCGGTTTGGCTAAGTCTGTTCATGAAATGTAATCAAACGCGCAACACCACTCTAGCACCGACCTAAGCGGAATTCTATTACAGTAAAACTAAAATGACCACATGGTCCCAAAGGATCACAAATTTAACTACATACAAGTACTGGGATCCGCATTTTCTTCGAAAGTATTTGAGGACAATATATATTTTCGCAAGTTCTGACAATTGTAGCTGATGGTAAGCTATCTGCACACAAACAAATCCTAAAATACCAAAAATGGAAAAAGCACAGATCGCCCTAACTCGACATAAATGAAAATGTTGTAGGCTAGGTTTGAATGGGCCTGTTAATGGACGGTGGCGGAAATGCAAGCTACCGTTCAAGCACTGTAACCCCTGATTGAGCAGAATTCGACATTTACACATGCTATTAGTAAAATTAGAGACACCCGCAGATGTGTTCATACGACGGTGCACATGGAAGCTTCCCCAGTTTAAATAATGGCTTTGCCCTGAACAAGAAAAATTGACAGTCCTAAACAAACTGGAATTTTGAGAGTAGATCTGAGTTTATGGAGAGTGCATATCGCTGTAACCTGTGTACTTAGATCACATACTTACTGAGAACCTAGATTTTCAAGCGATGTACAATAATCACCAGAAAAAAAGAATTTGCATGTTCTTGGCAGAAGACCTGGTTCTCAGTTCAGATTATAAGATTTACAGCGAATCTTTGTCTTCATAATCTGTAAGCACAATGAAAGTTTTGGATGAGCAGCTTAGGTGAAATGTTTTGGAAATACATTTTGATATTAAAGAGTTCAAAATGGGAAAAGCAATCAGCCGAAAATGAGTTTATAGAAGCTTACAAACGATCCTCTGATATGTTGAATAATTATGTACAATGCAGATATTTGTTTTCCTCAAGGCTTTACCAACAATATGATGACTCTAAATTGTATCTATTTATATCTATGACGTACTTTGTACAAGATTATTCTATCTCTACATATATATGAATTGTTTCAAAAACATGCGATCTGGTGGTTTTAAGGAAAACGAGAACCTTGATTATCGGTCAGAACCTAGTTTCTTAATAAAAACCTAGGTTCTCAGTTGAGCCAGTAAGTTGGGAAATATTGTACAGATGGTTTGCCAATTTACTTGTAAGGTATTTATTGATTGCATTCTTTGAAACGTGTAGGAAAGAAAACAGAAAGAGAACAACATCTGGCACGTGAAAGTAAAGGTATGATTTATTTATCAATATCTGTACAAATGCATATAATAAATATTCATAAAAACTCAAATTTTTTTCTCCATGCTTCTCCTTTATACACGCTCTATTTGGAGCAAACACAATACCTCCTATGAAATGATACCAATTAGAACTTAGACATTTATGCACGTTTCATGGTAAACTTTGGCTATTGCTTTCTAAATTACAGTTTGATTAGCTTTGACAAATACACATAGATCTGCACATTGAAGATATACATGTATTAGTAATACGTATATACTTTTATGCAATACATATACTAGTTCGAACTTCTGAAATCCCCTTATTTAGCTTATTTGCATGTAAAAACTTCAATAAAATTCTGTGTCTGTATAAAGAAGTATTCTTACAGTTCTTTGGTTTATAGAACCAAGTCCCCTTTCATTCGCGATAATAACAATCTAGAGGGTGATGCATGTTTGTCTTTTATGAAATCAACAGAAAATCAGTTCTGTCGTATCATATAAATAAAAAAACGTATTTACTAACTCTTAGCTCAGTAGGTAGAGCGTTGGTCTACGGATCTCGGAGTCCTGAGTATACTGGGCGTACGTTCTCCGCGACTATTTGATAAACGACTTTGTGTCTGAAATCCTTAGTCTTCCACCTCTGATTCATATGGGGAAGTTGGTAGTTACTTGCGGAGAACAGGTTTGTACTGGTACAGATTCCAGGAACACTGGTTAGGTTAACTGCCCGTCTGAAATACTGTTGAAAAACGGCGTTAAACCCAAAACAAACTAATTCTTTGGTCATATATAATGTCAAAAGAAGTTTATTGCAACTGTATATAAATGATTTGTTGAAAAAACTTCTGGAAAAAAGAATGTCTTCTGTATCTTGCACTGTCCTCCCACAAAAATTGCTTTAACAGTCTTCTGGAGCCAACCCGCCCGCTTAGCTCAGTAGGGAGAGCGTTGGTCTACGGATCGTGGGGTCGCGAGTTCGATCCTCGGGCGGGGCGTATGTTCTCCGTGACGATTTGATAAAAGACATGGTGTCTGAAATCATTCGTCCTCCACCTCTGATAATTCATGTGGGGAAGTTGGCAGTTACTTGCGGAGAACAGGTTTGTACTGGTACAGAATCCAGGAACACTGATTAGGTTAACTGCCCGCCGTTACATGACTGAAATACTGTTGAAAAACGGCGTTAAACCCAAAACAAAACAAAAAAAACCCAAAAAAACTTCTGGAGCCGCCGATATGGGTTACTGGTGTGGAAATAAATAATCTTACAAACATTCAAACAAACATTGATAGAAACACTGTCTGACTACAAAACCAAGGTGCAGTGAGTTCGAGTTCCCGGTCCTTGAACTAAAATTACTAACACTTGGATATGAGTCCCGTATATGGGTGCCTAACACCTGGGACGTTAAAGAACCAGGGGAGTTTCTGGAACTGGAGCGTCATCTGTAGCTTGGATTATCGCATAGTGCGGCAATTTTCCTTTGATCTTTGCAGCATGTTATACATAGTAACACACATTATTACTACAAAACTGTGCTGATATCTTACAAAACTGTTGCGATATATATCAACACGGAAATCTCTATGGAGTTTCATCAGAAAAAAAGTGTTCCGATATATATCAGCACAGTAAAACTGTTCCGATATATATCGGAACACTTTTTCTCTATTGAGGTCCTATCAAGGGCGTATAATTTTTTCCTTTCAAAGAAAAGATGATTTTAGCTCCAATTTACAGTTCACAGAGAAAGAATTGTCACAAAAACCTACATTTATAAAGTAAAAGAATAAATAAACTAGAATATTTCAAAAACTTGATAGTTATTTGCCAAATTCAGAAATACATGAAATATATGAAATTCTGAGATTTCTCAAATGTTTCTTTTTCTTTGATTTTTTTTACAAACAAAACAACAAGTTTTACAATATGTCTGGCCAATGAAATGCAAAGATTTAAAACCAATGCAGAAATTTGTTGGGTACGTTTATCTGGGGAACACATTTTCTAAAACAGAAGTTTAAGTGTTTCAGTCAGCGAGGCGCAGAAAGGGAATCAAAATAGTAAAAATAATAATAAACAAATTTAAATGAAAATAATATATAAATTTTAATGATAAACTATGCGATAAAACAGTTATAATATGTAATGCTCGTGTGTTACCAGGATATATCAGAGCTAGTGGTACATCTCGGTATTTTTCTCTGCACATATCTGTCTCGGCCTACCGGCCTCGACGATATGTGCAGAGAAAAATACCCTCGATGTACCCCTAGCTCTGATATATCCTGGTAACACACTCTCACACATACTATAACTATTACTTATTCGCCAATGCTGGAGGAGTTATCCATAACGATTTCCCATGGCCGCTGTAGTTGCTGTGTTTTTGTACTTTTACTGAAGGAACGGCCTGTAATTTAGGTAAGGTTCATAAAACAGTTGATTCTATACAATTTATATGGGATAATATGGAACTTACAAGCAAAACTGCTACCGCAATCGGGCGATTTTCGCCTTGTGAACGATACCGAAAACACATGCCTGTTGCCCACCCTGATTAGGCGAATTCATATACCCTTGAAGAAGATATAGAAAAAATGAAATAACACAAAATCTATTGCATATTGTTATATATTTTTTAAGTAGACAAAGTGTAAACTATTTTACAGATTACACACTGTGCTGTATATCTTTGTAAATCAAATACGTTCAGGTTATATAGTAACGGTATTACGAAAGGGAAAGTGAAAAAGGTCATGGCTTTCAAATGCAGTGGATATTACGTTTACCTTTCATCGGCCGACGGTTTTGAATTCAGTTTGCCTTAACTTCAACAGTTCTATATTCATAGTAAGTATCGAATACAAGCAGTTATTATATAACAGATGCTTGCATTTTTGCAAATAAATAGCACAGTATTTTTGCTGATGAAAAAATTCTTACAGTACAAAGTCAGTAAATTTGCATTAAATAGCTAAAACATAAAGTAGATCAGAAAAAGATAGTCTTATGACTCCAATGAGTAAAATATTAAAGTTGTACATGTAAAAATATAAAGGCTTTCCTCTGAAACAGGAAGTTGATGGAAGCGTCAAGTTGTTAAATGAATACAGCTAACAACAGAAAACCCAGCAGTACCACCTGACTGACATATGAAGTGTGCCCAGCACTTGTGTCATCGTAACATTTCCCCGTATTTCTTTCTCGCTCATCTATAGTGGATACAAGCGGCGGAAATACCTCCAACCAGAAATTAATCTCCCGCGCAAACACATACTGTTTCCCGCCATCTGCACTCAAGGTCTTGTCCAGCTCCATGTAATGTTGATCATCTAGATCATACTCGTGCCATACTGGTCCAGGATGACTTGGATTATTTGGATCTCTGGGGAAAACAAATCCATATTTTTACTGAACATTTCATATTGTGTTACTTGTATTACATGTACATGAGTAAATTATAAAAACAGTGATAAAAGCCGAGAAAGAAATATCTTACTATATATTAGTATGAATTATCGTGCATGACAAATGCCCATTGTACAATGTATACTATGAGACATTTGAAACAATTTTTTTGATTTATTTATTTTAGCCTACTTTAAATAATAGTGCAATGGCAGGTTGTGTAGACGAGAGTGAATTCTGCATGAACTGATTTTATTTTAGCAACAAGTAAATCCATAGTTGGTTAAAATACGGCGTGTATAATACACTGCAAAACGCTATAGCGCAGTAGTTTTGCTGAAGGTTTTTCATATTTTGAGTGTTTATATTTACACCTGGCATTTTGTTGACAGAATGACACAATTAGTTAAACGATGTAATTATGGTTTCCTATAAAGTCATATTAATCCTACTTGTAATCGAGTCCTTGGAAAAATCCACGAATGGTTTGTTTATTAAAAATCTAATGACGGTATCCACTGACGGACATGGAGGA
The DNA here is from genome assembly GCF_021730395.1 of Mercenaria mercenaria. Classification (NCBI taxonomy): domain Eukaryota; kingdom Metazoa; phylum Mollusca; class Bivalvia; order Venerida; family Veneridae; genus Mercenaria; species Mercenaria mercenaria. The sequence goes on along the minus strand of NC_069361.1, from coordinate 16,483,995 downwards.
AAGGTCAATTACAGATGAAGTATATAGTTCGTCACTAAAAAAGATCAGGAAAAGTCTTATGACTCCAGTGAGTAAAACATTAAAGTTGTAAAAATGTAAAGGCATTCCTCTGAAACAGGAAGAGCTGTTTGAGAAGTGAATAGTTTATTTTCATGTCACTTTTTTAAAGATGGTCTTTACCAGTGAAATTTATAATGTAATACAGAGCATTGACTGCACTTTGAAATATAGAATATTCCTGATTATGGTTCGATAATGTAAGTAAATGTAATAACACATGTATAAGAAAATAGCATCGTTATTCTAAAACGGTGTCACCTCACTGAAGCGATTGATACAAGTAATACTAGTATCACAAACTAGACATGTTGTTTTCCCTATCTGCTTGTTTCTTTTTAGATATTTGTTTTGGATTTTTGAAATAACTAAGTGGTTATTTGAGATTAGCATACAATAAACCAATGCTGCTGAGTAGGGGAAGTGTGCGGAAAATATTCGCACTGTTGAAAACAAACGCCGCACTGGAGTTATTCCTGCAGACCAAATTCTGCCTACCAGACTGAACACGACACTGAACATTACTCGGAGTCAGACACGGCAAGTGAAAGTAAATAAACTGGAACTGAGATAGAAAATAAATAGTAATCTAAAACCTCGTAAATTTTAATAGATTGGGAAAAAAATGTACTAAATAAATTGAAAGTACTAAACATGAAAATATTACATAGAACTCAACAGGATCGAATTTGTACACTAGTAGAGCTGAGACCTGACCATTTTACCTACTGAGCTATTCATTTATGTTCCAATAGATACTGTTTTTTGCAAATGATATATGATAAGTCTGAACATCTGGCTACCTTTTCAAAATAAACTCTGGGGTCAGTGACGAACTACATGTGTATATAATCCTAATATAACCAAGCAAGTACAAATACCGTTGCGGTCATCTAGTCGTATAACAAAGAGGACAATTATCGTAATCTGGTAATAGCGAATGAGGGAGAATATATCAATTTAAGGAAGAAAGGAAAAAGTAAGAAATTATAAGACTAACATTGAAAGAAAAGAAGAAATATAAAGCACATCTTAACTTGTAAGTAAAAAAAAAAGGTGAGAGGTAAAGCAAGATGCTAATTTTTAGACCCCATCGCATTTATATCATGTTTAACAGTGATCTCGAGATTCATTCAGATAAACTCCGTTCGGGTAGTGTCATTCAATTACTTCCAAGAAATAGGGAATAAGAGCAAATTATCATGGAAAAATTATATGGCTAACAGATACCCTACTCAACCAAAAACTGTATGTTAACGTGGACAAAATAGTTCATCTCTGCAATCTGGACTGACTGTGTACAGCGAACAAAAAGAAGATCATCGAAACAGCGGACAGTGTGGGCTTATACATACTTCTAATTTCTATACTCGTTTCAAAAAATGAAGCATTTTAAAACCTACCCTGTTTTAGCAAAGTTTGTCCAGTATCGCATCATATGTTTAGACAATTCAATCTCCCATGCTTTTGCATCTGGTTGGTTATGAAACCCAAACACAAAACCAAGATCATCAGCATGGTTTGCTCCAGGTGTCCAGATAGGTGTAGCCGGACTGCGCTTTGAAGGACTCGGCATGAATTTATAGACATATGTCTTAGATGTTGGTGGTAATGCTAAATGAAGTCGTGCAAACTCGACGGTTGGTACTGCGAAACCAGTATCACCAAATATTTTTGAAAACTGTAGTCTGATATTGTGGTAATCGCCAGGATCGGACCAAACTGTATTCGCTCTCTACAAGTCGCATGATTGATTCAGAAAATGTTCTGTTGTAAACAAGATTCATTGCTGCCGGTAGTAGGAATTTTCTCATTTCTTCTCGAGTTGGCATGAACTCATCGGGATCAACATCGCCAACGAAGTACATTATATAGTAGGCACCCTCATGTTCATTCATTCCAGCTAACAAATCAAATGATTTCAAGAGTCCGAGTTCATCGTATGTACTTGTTTTGGACTTCTCGTATATGTCCCTTGGTTCATGTTTTATAAAGTCTCCATCTACCACTGGATCAAATATTAAGTATTCTATACTATCCGAATTTTGGTTTAATGCATTTATAGCCGCCATGTAATCCTGCCAGCTGACTTTCCTCAAACATTCGATCATAGCTGAAGTATCTCCGGAAGCACATCCCACTTTTCCCGCCATATAAGTAGCCCCGGTCAGTGTATTTCTAGAACAGTTCATTGATCGTACAGAAGGAGATCCACTCGAAGCAATAATTCTCTTGAACAAGTTATTATTTTCTGGTAACATACCTTGCATTATACCACTGATAGCTCCCGCGGACTCACCAAAAATTGTAATACGGTTGATATCGCCGCCAAAAGGAGCAATATTGTCACGTACCCAGTTTAAAGCCATCTTCTGATCCCATAATCCGAAGTTTCCCGGACAGCTAGAATCCATGGTACTGAAAAATCCCAATGGACCAAGTCTATAGTTGATTGTAACAACAATAACATTTCCAAAACCGGCCAGTATTTTCGCATCATACTCGTCCGAAGAGCCAAGAATAAAAGCGCCTCCATGAATCCATACCATCACAGCATGCCCGTCAGAGTTATCAGGTGCTTGAGTCGGAATAAAAATGTTTAGATGTAAACAATCCTCGTCCTGTACGCCGACTAATGGTTCGCCCGGGAGAATGATCTGTGGACAGATAAATCCAAATTTCGTTGCCCTAAATGGTGACTGCAGTCTAGGCAATGGCTCCGGCTTCTTGAATCGTAGTTCCCCCACAGGTGGTTTTGCGTATGGAATTCCGAGGAATTGTTTTACGTTGTAAGTATTTCCATCAAACGTTGCCGCCTCCGTTGTTCCTGTTATAACACCTACCGTCGTAGATACAGTTATTTCCTGGGCAAGAACTACGGCAAACGCGATAAAACAAATGAAAACGGAGCATAGTTTTAAGTTCATGTTTGCCATTACCAGTTTATCAAGTCCAATATCATATCATCTACCACTGTCTGAAGTCAAAGGTGAATGTAAAGAAACTATAAACTGAGTTTATTTGAAGTTCAGACAAAAATTAAGCAAATATTACATGTCCGCTCTATATAATACTTCACGTTTTAACAAAATTATTGAAGAGGTATTATGTTAAATACTTTAAAAGTCTGACCGTAGGATGTGTCCTATAAGTTGAACTCGAACGCTGCTTTAAAATTTATAAATGTTCAAACAACTTTAAAGCAAAGTTTTCATTTATTTAAACAGGATATTGCCAGGTTTCTAAGCTAAAATCTTTAAGTATTTCAACAAATAAGGTTTCAGGACATAAAACATTATGTTGCTTAAATTCTGTATTTAAATTTAACATATTTGATTAATTCATTTATTTAAAAAGGTATATACTATAAAGATTTTTTTTATCATATGCAGTACCGCTCTAGATGTTGACATGAGCTGGCCAAGTTTCGAATCTGACCTTTACTTTATAAAGAAAAATAATTCTATCCAGGTTTCTTTAAGATAAGAGTAAACATTGTATCCTATAACTGGACTTAGTGATCTAGGTTTTGACCTAGCGACCAAGTTTCGAACTTGACCTATTTCTGTAAAGACAAACATTCTGACCAGATTTCGTGTAAATCGGGTAATTATCGAAGTTATTACAAAGTTTGTGAGCTGTCAGCCAAAGCGTTCTTAAATTAGTGAACTGAAATTGTTGTGACCTTTACCTTCCATCTGCTGACCCCGAAAATAATATAGACCATTTCATACCACACTTTTATCCCATAAAGTTTGACAACTGTATGCCAAGGCATTCTTTATTGGACGGAAACCTTTTTAGTCTGAAGGTCAATTAACCTACTAACCTCCAAAACAGTAGTGGTTATTTATCCACCATAGGCAATGATTAATGTTTGTTGACTGTAGGCCAAAGCGTTCTTCAGTTCTTCAGTTATCGATTGGAGACTGACATTCAGCTCAAAGTTACCATGACTGTGACTTTTGAAGAACCGACCCAAGACCAGCCTGCCTACAAAGCTTGAGAGGACGGGCGGACAGACGGACAGTCCAATTACTATAAGCGCCTCTTCAAGCGGTGGGGCCATAAAAAACTGCCTATAAAGTGTTAACAATGTTTTAATGATTAACCTGGAAACTTTTTTATACTTTTTGTCACGCACTCTTCCCAGATTTTTCTGAGGTAAACATTTTGACCAAGTTTCATCTAAAGAACGGACACATATTATGACCGCTAGAGTGTTAAAAAGTCAACTGGTGCTGACGACCGACAGCAGACAACCACGGACTCGGGGCAATCACGCGTGAGCTACAGAACAACAAAGAAAGAAGTTAGCAGTTTGACAAGCGTATCGTTCAAAGGGCCCCAAATCATTTAAGAAACGACATTTTTTGTCGCTAATACTCGCATCGGTCTATCATGTGAATGTTTCTATTACTACTGATGAATTTTCAAGTACTATCTTCTATTCTTGTTTTTAACTACTGATGATTTCCTTAGCCTTTTCAAGTTGTTTTCACTACTCCTGTTATAACAGATGATGAAATCGAGCCAGCTTACAGGCCGAGCTGAAGGATGGTCCGCAGGTATTCTTACACGAGGCTGTATTAATTTCTTCAGAGTTTGCCAAGGGCATATGCGAACGAATAAAATGTTTGTACACTCACATGATGTTTTTGAATTTCACATGGCAATCTTTCTCATAGAAGAACGAGTAAAGTAAGTAAAAAATGCTGGACTTGGCAATTCGTTATTTATTGGACTGAATGCCGAAAGCATTAATGTTTGCAATTAGAACATTTAAGTAGAGGTTAAATATCCGTTATTGGCAGAAAAATAACGCCATCTAGATTTGTTTAATTTTCGCCAATGACTGAACAGCCGTGCTAGTATCTGATTATGAATACAGATGTCAAATCATTGAGTAGCCCTACAGTAAACATTACAAATTAAAACTAATGGAAAGCGGGAAACATCACTTTTATTGGAATAACTGGATTAAGTAAGAAGTGACGATGAGTTCACCTTGTATTAGCCAGCAGCTTTAGTAAACGGGAATTCAGTTATGAATCAAGTGCCTACTGTGGCGTTTCGTCCCCTAAAACTGACCATACATCGCGTTTGTTTGGTTGTGGACGGCCGCCCGTTAGCAAAAGAAGGTTTGTGCAACTTTATGAGTTGACATTGGCTGGGATTACTGCGATGTTTTTTTTATATTTTTTTTTTCCAAATTTAATGTTACCGAGTATTTCTTGTGACTATAAATCAGACCATTTTATTCAGAAATCCTACAAAAATTTCTGTTACTGGCAGTTCACATTACAGTTTCTCACAATTTAATATTGAAATATGATACGTTATAAATTTAATTACTAAAATAGTCCTTAATAATATGACTTTGTATTGCCTTTATTATTTGGCCTTAGACAGTCGTATATTAGGCCGACACCAACACAGTTATCGCATAAAGATTTATACCGTTTTTACCTTTCACTCTAATGTTGTTAGATATAAAAAGATCAAAGCAGTGCTGAAACTTATTAGTGGATTATGACAGTCAGAAGCGAAAGCGAAACTTTTAAATGATGCCATAAAAATTCTTCGTCAAGACAAACGGATAAGAAGGAAGAATAAGCATTTTTGCATATGCTGCTACTAGTTGCTCATCTAAAAAATTTGCGAAAAAAATACTAATATCATCTAAAGTATGCACGTATCACGATTTGTGACTAAATTCACACGATCGTTATCAAAGGTTGAAAAAGCAAGATACAGCCACTTTTATTTCCGTCGTTGTTCATTTCTTGGATATCAGAGGTAACCTTTGAGTGTATCAAAACACTAAATAAGAATAATTCTAAGCAAAAAGGGGGCAAATTTCTTAAAATATTGGTGCAAGAGTTATGCACCTTGTGTCATATGATGTGGGTGATGAGGTGGAACATCTAATAGTTTGAATTAAATCCATTTAGTAATAACTGAGATAGAGTGTAAGTGCATCAAAACTTTAACCTGAAATTCTAAGTAAAAATGGGGGGATAATTAATGAAATATTGGTGCAAGAGTTATGGCCCTTGTGTCATGTGATGTGAGTGATGATGTTGAACAACTGTATAAAGTTTAAATCAAATTCCTTTAGTAATAACTTAGATAGAGTGAAAGTGCATCAAAACTTTGACCTGAAATTCTAAGTAAAAGAGAGGATAACTAGAAGATGCTTTTGTAAAAAAGCGCATGTCTCCCCCAGTGCACAGTCCTATAGGCAAGAAGTCAATAGGTGACAGGAAGGAAAGTCAAAGAGACACTGATGGTTGGCTGCAATAGGGATCATCTACTTGGCATGTCCAATCATACCACTAAGTTTCAACATTTTTGGCCTGGTGGTTCTCAAGTTATGAATTGGAAACAGTTTTCCATGTTCAGGCCCCTGTGACCTTGACCTTTGATCGAGTGACCCCAAAATTAGTAGTCATCTACCCTGCATGTCCAATTATCCTAATAAGTATCAACATTCTGGGTCAAGTGGTTTTGAAGTTTATACTGATCGGAAAGAGGTTTCTAATTCAGCCCTATGTGACCTTGACCTTCGATTGAGTGACCCCAAAGACATTAAGGGTCATCTACTCTGCAAGTCCTATAACCCTGTGAAGTTTGAAGGTTCTAGGTCAAATAGTTCTCAAGATATTGACCAGAAATGGATTTCCATGTTCTGTCTGCTGTAACTTTGATCCTTATTAAAGTGACCCCAAAATCAAATGAAGTTTCAACATTCTGGGTCAAGTGGTTCTCAAGTTATTGATCTGATATTGTTTTCCATGTTCAAGCCCCTGTTACCTTGACCTTTAACAGAGAGACCCCAAAAACAATAGGGGTCATCTACTCTGCATGTCCAATCATCTTATGAAGTTTCAACATTCTGGGTCAAATGGTTCTCAAGTTATTGATCAGAAATGACTTTCCATGTTCAAGTCCCTGTGACCTTGACCTTTAACAGAGTGACCCCAAAATCAATTGGGGTCATCTACTCTGCATGTCCAATCATCCTATGAAGTTTCAACATTCTGGGTCAATTGGTTCTCATCTTATTGATTGGAAAGAGTTTTCTATGTTCAGCCCCCAGTGACTTTTACCTTTAATGGAGTGACCCCAAAAACATTTGGGGTCATCTACTCTTTAAGTCCTATCACCCTATGAAGTTTGAATGTTCTAGGTCAAATACTTCTCAAAATATTAACTTAAAACGGATTTCCATGTTCTGTCCGCTGTGACCTTGACCTTTAATAGAGTGACCACAAAATCAATAGGGTCATCTACTCTGCATGTCCAATCATCCTATGAAGTTTCAACATTCTGGGTAAAGTGGTTCTCATGTTATTGATCGGAAATGGTTTTCCATGTTCCAGCCCCTATGACCTTGACCTTTAACAAAGTAACCCAAAAACAATAGGGGTCATCTACTCTGCATGACCAATCATCCTATGAAGTTTCAACATTCTGGGTCAAGTGGTTCTCAAGTTATTGATCGGAAATGGCTTTCCATGTTCAGGCCCCTGTGACCTTGACCTTTGATGGAGTGACCCTAAAAACAATAGCAGCCGTCTACTCCATAAACCCTACCATCCTATGAAGTTTGAAGGTTCTAGGTCAAATGGTTCTCTAGTTATTGATTGGAAATGAAGTGTGACATACAGATGGACATACGGACAGGGCAACAACAATATATCTCCCCCAGAAGGGGGAGACATAATTCATTGAATATTGGTACCAGAGTTATGAACCTTGTGTCATATGATGTGGAACAACTACTTTCAGTTTGAATTAAATCCATTCAGTATTAACTGAGATAGAGTGAAAGTGCATCAAAACTTTCAGGCGCATAGCCCGTGAATCCACAGAACTTTGCCATTTTTTTTACATCTTATTCCTAGATCTAGACTGGATGTGTTCCAAATCGTAATTAGTGTACTATATATGATAAAAGGGGTCTTAATTCAAAGCCTGGGTGTTAGTTTTAGAACATGTCTGGGTATTGGTGGTGGTATGATTATTTTGTTTTTGTAAGCTTAAGGTGTTACTTTCCGGTCAAATGTCAAAAGTTTCAGTTACAAAAATGTTTTAACACTGTATACTGCAAGTTATTAATTTGAGAATTCATCCACAAGGATACACGTGGTTTCACACAAAACATCCAAGTGGACAACTGCCACGGCCATTTATTGTCTATACTCTTCTTTTTATTACAGTAACTAAAAAGCAACATAATAAAATTTAGAAAAAAGATTTATTTAAAATTCATAAACTTAACATGCTCCTTTCGATAAGTACAGTACAGCTTTATGTTATTTAACAGAATTTGTTTGACAACACGTTTTTAAATTGCTGCCATTTTTCTAGTTATTAAAAGGTTTTTCCACTCTGTTTTTCGGTATCTTCTTGCCGAATGTCTGAATTTTATGCATGTAGTATTTTGCATTTATTTACAATAAAAACGAAATAATTATTAAGGACAAGAAAATAGAAACGATCACGCTGTATGAACTATTACAGGTATATTTGATAAAAAATCGGTTCTTTCTATATATTTTTGCTTAACATTCTGCCATTATCTTATCAAAATTGCTATAGAATTCGAGCTATGTTTATTTTCTAGCAGTACTGAAAGTTTCAGGTGATAATATCAAATAATGAAAGCACTACGCGCGTTTTTTTTTTGTGTATGTAACGCCTTAATTTCGCAGTGTTTTGTTGAACTAAAAAAATACCTATTTCGTTGTACTTTAGTTACCTTCTTCCTGACACCTGGTTTTGTACTGTACATCATCACGACTGGACTTTCCTATGGTGGCCTCTTTCATATACCTGATGTCCTGGACTGTGCGCTGTATTCCACCATAGGTCCCCAACACTTACATAAAAGAATGCTGGCCCAACTTTTATTAGTTTTATTTAGATTAAAGTTTATACAGTTTAAAATTTGTTAAAACTGAGTAAAATTTGACAAACTGGTTATATTTGATATGTCAGCCTTGCCGAAAAATGAAAACACAAAAACTCAGATTTCTGATTTTTATTTATGCCAAATATCTTTACAGTTTGGTGCTAAAATTATAGTTAAAAATGATTTAGTAAAAACGGGTGACCATCTTTACCGAAATATAAAATGGGTGCAAGGATTTGTCTCCAAATGTTTAACACTATGCTCTAAAAATGGCCTATATATGACTTAAAATTTGTGTAATTATGTTTATAAGGTTTCTTCAGTTACCATAAAGTACAAAGTTCAATCAGTAATATCAATAATAAGAGCTTGAAATATTATATAATCTTTTTCAAACCATTTTTTCGCCGGGGGGCTTAGCCCTACTTGTCCCCCTACCAGGGCTCTGCCCTGGACACCGAAGCGGTCCCAATACCCCTCGCTTATTTGGTGAATCCACTTTCTTTAGGCCTTCCTACAAATTGAAGATAAAATATGATATATTCTATAACTGTTGACAATATATTGAAACCAGAGTGGAGTTAAACACTGATAAGAAAACAACACCTGTTTGACAAAGATTTATTAAAATTTCATTTAAGAAATGCAAAACAGTTAACATAAAATGGGGATCAAAATTTGCTATAAAACTATATTGTACTTAAAATATTTCAACAGTAAATGGAATGAATTCTAAATGAGCAGCTATATTTTACAGGGTAAAAAAACAAGGTTGTAAAAATTTCAAACTTGAATGATTACAAAATGAACTGCATCACAACAACACAGATAATAAAATGAGAAATTATTGGTGGTACAATATATTTACCCTATGAAAATATTAGAAATCAAATTATTGCTTCTTATAATTACATGTAATACTATCTGAGTTCATGTTTCTCGTTTAGATTCTACATTATACTGCATGGCATCATTCTTAAACAAGAGGACCATGATGGTCCTGAATCGCTCACCTCTTCCCACATGACCCAGTTTTGAGTATGACGTCGTTTTTCTATTATTTGACATAGTGACCTAGTTTTTCAGCTCATGCGACCCAGTTTTGAACTTGACCTAGATATTATCAAAATAAAAATTCTGACCAATTTTCATGAAGATCCATTGAAAAATATGGTCTCTAGAGAGGTCACAAGGTTTTTCTATTATTTGACCTATTGACCTAGTTTTCGAAGGTACGTGACCCTGTTTTGAATTTTATCTAGATATCATCAAGGTGAACATTCAGATCAATTTTAATGAAGATCCATTGAAAAATATGGCCTCTAGAGAGGTCAAAAGATTTTAATAATTTTAGACCTACTGACCTAGTTTTTGACCGCAGTTGACCCAGTTTCGAACTTGACCTAGATATCATCAAGATGAACATTCAGACCAACTTTCATACAGATCCCATGAAAAGTATGGCCTCTAGAGAGGTCACAAGGTTTTTTTTATTATTTGACCTACTGACCTAGTTTTGTAAGGCACGTGACCCAGTTTCAAACTTGACCTAGATATCATCAAGGTGAACATTCTGACCAGTTTTTATGGAGATCCATTCACAAGTATGGCCTCTAGAGAGGTCACAAGGTTTTTCTATTTTTAGACCTACTGACCTAGTTTTTGGTGGCATGTGACCCACTTTCAAACTTGATCTAGAGATCATCAAGATGAACATTCAGACCAACTTTCATACAGATCCCATGAAAATTATGGCCTCTAGAGAGGTCACAAGGTTTTTCTATTATTTGACCTACTTACCTAGTTTTTGATGGCACGTGACCCACTTTCGAACTTGACCTAGCTATCATCAAGGTGAACATTCTCACCAATTTTCATGAAGATCTCATGAAATATATGGCCTCTAGAGAGGTCACAAGGTTTTTCTATTTTTAGACCTACTGACCTAGTTTTTGACCGCACGTGACCCAGTTTCGAACTTGACCTAGATATCATCAAGATGAACATTCAGACCAAATTTCATACAGATCCCATGAAAAATATGGCCTTTAGAGAGGTCACAAGGTTTTTCTATTATTTGACCTACTGACCTAGTTTTAGATGGCACGTGACCCAGTTTCAAACTTGACCTAGATATCATCAAGGTGAACATTCTCACCAATTTTCATGAAGATCTCATGAAATATATGGCCTCTAGAGAGGTCACAAGATTTTTCTATTTTTAGACCTACTGACCTAGTTTTTGATGGCACATGACCCAATTTCGAACTTGACCTAGATATCATCAAGATGAACATTCTGACCAATTTTCATGAACATCTTGTGAAAAATATGGCCTCTAGAGAGGTCACAAGGTTTTTCTATTTTTAGACCTACTGACCTAGTTTTCGAAGGCACGTGACCCAGTTTCGAACCTGACCTAGATATCATCAAGATGAACATTCTGACCAACTTTCATAAAGATCCCATGAAAAATGTGACCTCTAGATTGGTCACAAGCAAAAGTTTACGGATGGACGGACGGACGGACGACGGACAACGGACACCGTGTGATCACAAAAGCTCACCTTGTCACTTTGTGACAGGTGAGCTAAAAAAGATGTATTTTATAACATCTTCTTTGCAGTGGGTACCTGTCCGAACTGCGGTGGATGGACAAAAACCCTACGGACAAAAATCCACCCAGTGATTTTTACATAGGTGGACATAAACTCTTATGAAAATGATATAATTATATGAGTTGAACATGATCAGAAATAGATTTAAAATGATATAATAATCAGATTCAAACGAAAATAAGGAATTAATATTATATTAAATGTTAACCCTTATCGAAACAAAATATAAGAGTTGAATCTGATAAAAAAGTAAATCTAACTGAAGAATGCATGTATACCAGTCATGTGGAGAATTAATAATATTTACAAAACACAAGCAGCGTTACTTACTTACTTACTTCAGATCATAGCACTTTTATATAAAAAAGTAGCACTTTTAGCAAATGGATTGTGAAATTTCGTCTGCCTTGAATATTTTGCCACAGGTGGGTTTTCGTCTGCTTACAAATTATATAGGGTGTGTTTTAGTCCACTTGGAAAATAATTAGGGTGGGTTTTTGTCTGCCTATGTTAAAATCACTGAGAGGGTTTTTGTCCTACATTCCCGAACTGTTTAGGTCTGTAAGAGCAACCTCACAATAAACACATACATGAAGGTTAATGATGAATATAGGTGATGATAAAGTTAAACAAAATTCAGTTACACTTTCCAAATATGAAGTGATAGTAGCTCAGGTTTTAATCTAAAAACAATATTTGTATAACAAATTGACAACAGACCATCAAACCATGAGATATAATGAGTTATGTACAAGAGCCTTAGCTAAACAGACAACCTTTAAATAATAAATCATGGATACACCTGATGTCCAAAAACCATTGTGGTCAATAAGAATATATTGCGTCAGCCAAAATATAAAGCTTCAAAACGCTAGCTGTTACATGTGTATCTTTGTACACAAAGGTAAAATATAACACTGCAAAATGCATGTACATAAGTCTTAAAACAACTCTTTTTACATATTTAAGTCTGCCTCAAATGAGATCATTTTCTGCAGACAGTTGTATTATAGAGTCTATCTAAATGTTCTGCCACTTTGTGGATAATATAGCATTAGTAGTGAAGGCAAACGTAATGCCAGACAACCTGTTCATCTTGACATTCCAAGATGCATGATCTTCCTGTAAGGCTTTGGTCCACCCCAGCGTCCCCTGAAAGACAAACACATCTTCTATAACTATCTTAAAGAACTAAAATTCATCAGTTTTAAATGTCAAGTTAACTTTTAAACTTCAGTTTTGGGACAGAAGGAAACAACATTTCTGGTTAAGACCTGACATTCTGATCCGTAATCAATCATTTAATTTTCTTATACATTTAGGGTCTCCTTCAACTGCACAAAAATGTTACAAAATTTAGTACGAGATACACCTGTTCATGTGATGTCCGAGTATCACTAACTTACAGATTTACAAAGTCAATAGTATATAACAACATCATAATTAGAATGAAGTTAAATAGAAACTGTTAACACATGGTATATTAAACAAGTTGTGGTCGAGTTTCTTTTTTTTCCAGATAACAGTAACAATATACATGTTTTGTTTAATTACATATGCACTCCTTTGGTCGCATCTGGGTTAAACAGATACCAATGTCACTTTCATTTACTACTGAAACTACAAGATATATATTTACAAAATGTACTTCATAACGTGTTTTCTTAACACCTCTTCTATCAATTTTACATGTAGTCTGTAACTTCCTACTTGTAAAAATGTTAGCACAGAGAATATCATTCTTGACGTTATTTGATATACTGAATATTGCCCATATTAAACTGCTTACAGGAGTAGTGCCTCTGCACTCCCAAGAAAATCTATTACTTACGTAAGAAGCATTCTCCAGTACATTTCCGGCATGACGTCTCTTTTCAGGTGCAACATTGATCTTCTTTCCTTGCCTTGGTTGAATGGGAAAGTCTCCAGTGGCTGGCCATCAAAATCAAACTCTGCCAGGATACAGGAATGGTACCCAGTGATCAGAGGACATGATGTATAGCCATCATACTGTAATGGAAAAATTGAGCACTTATTTAACTTCAAGTTATTTCTTGTGCTGTTAACCAAAACAATTATATTATATCTGTCACAGAGGTTTTCATGTATTTATCATTTATAATTCTGCAAATTTCAAGTATAGGTTATATGTATTATTCTACAGCTATCCAAGCAGTAACATGAACTTTGAGGGTCTGTCGGAGGCAAGTAGGTACGTAACTTTTTACCCTATGACACTGATCTAAAAACATCGGGAGTCATCTACCAGCTATTGGCAACCCGTTCTAAGAAAACTGACAGCAAAAGTTTTCTTTAAATATAGAACTGAAATCGTTTTCAGTCTAAAGTCACCGTGACCTTGACCTATGACTTATTAAAACAAGAGGGCCAAGATGGCCCTAGGTCGCTCACCTAAGAAACATACCATAACAGTGTAAAACATGTTTGACCTGGTGATTTCATGGAAACAAATATTCTGACCAATTTACATTAAGACTGGACCAAAAAATTGGTCTCGTGAGATTAAACAAGCATTTTCTTAGATATGACCTAGTGACCTAGTTTTTGACCCTAGATGACCCATGTTCAAATTCGACCTAGATTTTATCAAGGCAATCATTCTGACCAAAACTCATGGAGATCAATTGAAAAATAAAGCCTCTATCACATACACAAGTTTTTCTTTGATTTGACCAAGTGACCTAGTTTCTGACCCCAGATGACCCATATTCAAAGTCGACCTAGATTTCATTATGCCTTCCTGACCAAATTTCATAAAAATCAATTGAAAAATGCAGTCTCTATCGCATACACAAGCTTTTTCTTTAATTTGACTTAGTGACCTAGTTTTTGACCCTAGATGACCCATGTTCAAACTCGACCTAGATTTTATCAAGGCAATCATTCTGACCAAATTTAATGAAGATCAATTGAAAAATACATTCTCTATCGCATACACAAGGTATTTCTTTAATTTGACCTATGACCTAGTTTTTGATCCTAGATGACCCATTTTCGAACTTTGCCTAGATTTCATAAAGGCAATCATTCCGACCAAAATTCATGAAGATCAATTGAAAAATACAGCCTCTATCACATACACAAGTTTTTTCTTTGATTTGACCTAGTGACCTAGTTTTTGACCCCAGAAGACCCATATTCAAACTCGACGTAGATTTCATGAAGGCAAACATCCTGACCAAATTTCATAAAAATCAACTGAAAAACACAGCCTCTATCGCATACACAAGTTTTTTCTTTAATTTGACCTAGTGACCTAGTTTTTGATCTCAGATAAACCATATTCAAATTCGACCTAGATATCATCAAGGCAATCATTCTTAACAAATTTCATGAAGATCAATTGAAAAATACAGCCTCTATTGCATACACAATGTTTTTCTTCGATTTGACCTAGTGACCTAGTTTTTTACCCTAGATGACGCATTTTCGAACTCTGCCTAGATTTTAACAATGTAATCATTCTGACTAAATTTCATGAAGATCAGTTGAAAAATACAGCCTTTTTCGCATACACAAGGTTTTTCTTTGATTTGAGCTAGTGACCTAGTTTTGACCCCAGATGACCCATTTTCGAACTTGTCCTAGATTTCATCAAGGTTATCTACTGACCAAAATTCATGAAGATCAATTGAAAAATACAGCCTCTATCGCATACAAGGTTTTTCCTTGATTTGACCTAGTGACCTAGTTTTTGACCCTAGATGACCCATTTTCGAACTCGGCCTAGATTTCATCAAGGTTATCATTCCGACCAAAATTCATGACGATCAATTGAAAAATACAGCCTCTATCGCACACACAAGGTTTTTCCTTGATTTGACCTAGTGACCTAGTTTTTGACCCCAGATGACCTATTTTCGAACTCGGCCTAGACTTCATCAAGGTAATTATTCTGACCAAATTTCATGAAGATGAATTGAAAAATACAGCCTCTATAGCATACACAATGCTTTTCCTTGATTTGACCAAGTGACCTAGTTTTTGACCCCAGATGACCCATTTTTGAACTCGGCCTAGATTTCATCAAGGTTATCATTCTGACCAAAATTCATGAAGATCAATTGAAAAATACAGCCTCTATCACATACACAAGGTTTTTCCTTGATTTGACCTAGTGACCTAGTTTTTGATCCTAGATGACCCATTTTCGAATTCAGCCTAGATTTCATCAAGGTAATCATTCTGACCAAATTTCATGAAGATCAGTTGAAAAATACAGCCACTATCGCATACACAAGCTAAATGTTGACGGACGACAGACAGACAGACGACAGACGCCAGACATCGAGCGATCAGAAAAACTCACCTGAGCATTGCTCAGGTGAGATAACAGGAGGGCCAAGATGGCCCTACGTCGCTCACCTGAGAAACACACCATAACAGTGTAAACATGTTTGACCTAGTGGTTTCATGGAAACATTCTTGCCAGTTTTCATTAGAATTGGATAAAAAATGTGGTCTCGAGTTTAAACAAGTAATTTCTTTGATATGACCTAGTGACCTAGTTTTTGACCCCAGATGACCCATATTCAAATTTACACAAGGTTCTTCTTTGATTTGATCTAGTGACCTACTTTTTAACCCCAGATGACTCATATTCAAACCTGACCTAGATTTCATCAAGGCAGTCATTCTGACCAAATTTCATGAAAATCAATTGAAAAATACAGCCTCTATTGCATTAACAAGGTTTATATTTTATTTGACCTAGTGACCTACTTTTTGACCCCAGATGACCAATATTCAAATTCAACCTAGAGTTCATCAAGGCAATCATATTGACCAAATCTTATGAAGATCAATTGAAAAATACAGCTTCTATCGCATACACAATGTTTTTCTTTGATTTGACCTTATGACCTAGTTTTTGACCCCAGATGACTAATATTCGAACTCGACCTAGATTTCATCAAGGCAATCATTCTGACTATATGTCATGAAGATCAATTGAAAAATGCAGCTTCTAACGCATACACAATATTTTTCTTTGATTTGACCTAGTGACCTACTTTGTGTGCCCAGATGACCCATGTTCGAACTTGGCCTAGATTTCATCAAGGCAATCATTCTGACCAAATTCCATGACGATCAGTTGAGAAATACAGCCTCTACGCATACACAATATTTTTCTTTGATTTGACCTAGTGACCTACTTTGTGTGCCCAGATGACCCATGTTCGAACTTGGCCTAGATTTCATCAAGGCAATCATTCTGACCAAATTCCATGACGATCAGTTGAGAAATACAGCCTCTATCGCATACACAAAATTTTTCTTTGATTTGACCTAGTGATCTTGTTTTTGACCCTAGATGACCCATATTCGAACTTGACCTAGATTTCATCAAGGCAATGATTCTGACCAACTTTCATGAAGATCAATTAAAAAGTACAGCCTCTATCGTATACGCAAGGTTTTTCTTTGATTCGACCTAGTAATCTAGTTTTTGAAACCAGATGACCCATTTTCGAACTTGGCCTAGATTTCATCAAGGAAATCATTCTTACCAAATGTCATGAAGATCAATTGAAAAATACAGCCTCTATCACATACACAAGCTAAATGTTGACAGACGACAGACAGACAGACAGACGCCGGACATCGAGCGATCACAAAAACTCACCTGAGCATTGCGCATTGCTCAGGTGAGCTAAACGAGAAACAGTACTGGACATCTACTGGCCGTAGACAATCATCCAATGAAATTTCATGGCTGTTGTTCGGTAACTGAGCAGAAACCATTTTCAGACAAGAGGTCACTGTGACCTTGACCTACAAAACTCCAGAAGTAAAGTAATCATCTACTGACTGCAGGCAAACATCCTATGAAGATTCATAACTAAAGGACAAAACATTTTTTTCATTACTGAGTGGAAACTGTTTTCAATCAAGGTCACTCTGACCTTGACCTTTAACATACTAATCCCCAAAACTACAGGGATCATTTACTGACCAAAGGCAATCATCCTATGAAGTTTCAGAATTAGTGTACAAAGCGTTCTTTCGTTATTGAGTAGAAACTGTTTTCAGTCAAGAGGTCACTGTGACCTTGACCTTTAACCTACTAATCACCAAAATGGTAGGGGTCCTCTATTGACCACAGGCAATCATCATATTAAAACTGACCATTGTAAGACCAAGCATTCTGTATACATAACCAGAATCAGATGGTCTACAGACCGAAGGACCAACAGTCAGACAAACTGACACTGAGTATATCCATCTTCTTCAAAGTGGATCAAAAATATACTCTGTCTTACTGAAAATGACTGCAACACTAATACAGTGTACTTTCTATAAAGTTATATCTACAACCTAGATATGGCAATATCTATAAACTAGTTAAGGAAATATCCATAAACTACATAAGGTTTATCTATACACTAGAAAAGGCAATATCCATACACTAGATAGTGCAATATCCATACACTAGGCAAGAAAATATCCATACACAAGAAAAGGGAATATCCATTAACTAGATAAGGTTTATTTATATACTAGAAAGGGCAATATCCATACACTAGATAAGGGAATATCAATACACTACATAAGGAAATATCCATAAACTAGATAGGGCAATATCCATACACTAGATAAGGAAATATCCATACACTAGATAAGGAAATATCCATACACTACAAAGGCCATTATCCATACACTATATTAGATAGTGCAATATTCAAAAACTGCAAAAGGAAATATCCATAAACTAGATAAGGTTAATCTATACAATAGAAAGGGCAATATCCATACATTAGATAGTACAATATCCATACACTAGATAAGGAAATATCCATACTCTAGATAAGGACATATCTATATACCAGAAAGGGCAATATCCATACACTAGATAAGGAAATATCCATACATTACGTAAGGAAATATCCATAAACTAGATAGGGCAATATCCATACACTAGATAGATAGTGCAATATTCATACACTGCATAAGGAAATATCAATAAACTAGATAAGGTTTATCTATACAATAGAAAGGGCAATATCCACACACTAGATAGTACAATATTCATACACTACATAAGGAAATATCCATACACTAGATAAGGATATATCTATATACTAGATAAGGCAAAATTCATACACTAGATAAAGAAATATCTAAACAATAGATAGGGCTATATCCATAAACTAGATAAGGAAATATCTATACACTAGAGAGGGAATGTCAATACACTAAATATGAAAATATCTAAACAATAGATAGGGCAATATCCATACACGAGGTAGATAAGGAAATATCTATACACTAGATAGGGCAAAATTCATACACTAGATAAGATGGTAAAATTCAACAACAACACGTGAATATTTATCTTTTATCAACGTTTCGGCACTTACGCCTTCATCAGGATAAATACATCTTTTTTTTTACACTAGATAAGGAAATATCTAAACAATAGATAGGGCTATATCCATATACTAGATAAGGAAATATCTATACACTAGATAGGGAAATATAAATACACTAAATATGAAAATAACTATACACTAGATAGGGCAATATCCATACACTAGATAAGGAAATATCTATACACTAGATAGGGCAAAATTTATACACCAGATAAGGAAATATCTAAACAACAGATACAGCAATATCCATACACCAGATAATGAATATCTATACACTAGATAGGGCAATATCAATACACTAGATAAGGAAATACCTGTACACTATATAGGGCAATATCCATATACAAGATAGGTCAATATCTATACAATAGATAAGGAAATATCCAAACTCTGGATAGGACAATATCCAGACACTAGATAGGGAAATATCTATTCACTATATAGGGCAATATACAGACACAGATAAGGATATACCCATACACTTTATAAGGAAATATCTATACACTAGAAAGGGCAATATCCATAAACTAGAAAGGGTAATATCCATTAATGTTTGTTTGTTTTGGGTTTAACGCCGTTTTTCAACAGTATTTCAGTCATGTAACGGCGGGCAGTTAACCTAACCAGTGTTCCTGGGTTCTGTACCAGTACAAACCTGTTCTCCGCAAGTAACTGCCAACTTCCCCACATGAATTATCAGAGGTGGAGGACTAATGATTTCAGACACAATGTCGTTTATCAAATAGTCACGGAGAACATACGCCCCGCCCGAGGATCGAACTCGCGACCCCGCGATCCGTAGACCAACGCTCTTACCTACTGAGCTAAGCGGGCGGGCTATATCCATTAATGAATTAAGGCAAGATCCATATAATAGGTAAAGCAATCAATACAACAGATAAGGAAATATCTGTACACTAGAAAAAGAAATATCCATACACTAGGTAAAGCAATATCCATAAATGAGTTAAGGCAATATCCATACACTAGGTAAGGCAATATCTATACAACAGATAAGGCAATATTCAATTCATAAATGAGTTAAGGCAATATCCATACAACTGGTCCAGCAATATCAATACACTAGATAAGGCAATAACCATACAACAGGTAAGGCAATATCCATACACTAGGTAAGGCAATATCCATACACTAGGTAAGGCAATATCCATACACTAGGTAAAGCAATATCAATACACTAAATAAGACAGATACGGCAATGTTCATAAATGAGATAAGACAATATCCATACACTAGAAAAGGCAATATTAATACACTAGGTAAAGCAATATCAATAAACTAGATAAGGCAATATCAATACACTGGATAAGGCAATATCAATACACTAGGTAAAGCAATATCAATACACTAGATAAAGCAATATCAATACACTAGGTAAAGCAATATCAATACACTAGATAAGGCAATATCAATACACTAGGTAAAGCAATATCAATACACTAGATAAGGCAATATCAATACACTAGGTAAAGCAATATCAATACACTAGATAAGACAGATAAGGCAATATTCATAAATGTGATAAGGCAATATCCATACAATAAATAAAGCAATATCAATAGACTATTTAAAGCAATATCCATACACTAAATGAAAAAATATCCACCTGTTTCATCTTTAATCTGTTTGTTCAAAAGGTAACAGTTTGTCTTTAATATTTGCAAACACACAACCTTCTTTCAATATAACAAAATGTTTTCACCACCAATATATATAAAAGAGAAAATGATCTAAGCAAGAAATGGGATCACAATACCAGTCTTTTTGATATTCATTTGTCGGATCTTACAATAATATTTTGTATGCATTATAACATAACCTTATTATACTATAAAGACATGCACTGGACAGTGAACTGTCCATGTATAATAAAAAAATCCAAGATATTTGTGCTGATTCCAATACTGATTGCATGATTTTGGTAAAATAATGCACAAATGTCACTGTAATGGGAACACCCTACATATGTACATAAATCCCATTATAGTCCCAACATACCTGTCCATCCGGACTCTGCCCTGCCATTACTTGTTTTAAACTTCTGTATAAAATTTTATTCTGGCCAGCTGAAAAAGGTTCAATTTAGTGTAAATAGCAATAAATACATAATCATGTTTAAATTACATGCATAAGAAAATGAGCAATAAAAGAGAAATCATGGGATCAGTTGTAAGAAATGAATTTCAAATATTTGGCTTTCATCTATCTTTAATATATAACAAGAGATCACAGAGTGATCTTGGCGCCCACCAATGTGCCATTTTTGAGTGTTCCAAATTTCAAGACTTACTTACTAGCTCAAGGTCAAATTTCATTTCCATACACAACACTGTGCATGTGGTCCAAATTCGAAAGCTGTAGCTTGAGAAATGTGAAAGTAGGTCACTAGATCAATTTCAATGACAAAGTTCTTTGTACACAAAACTATGCATATGCATGTACACTAAGTTTGAAGGCTGTAGTTTGAGAAACTTGGAAGTAGGTCACTAGGTCAATCTTAAGGTAAAAGTTTATTTCGGTACACAAAACTATGCAAGTGGTCCAAATTTGAAGGCTGTAGCTTGAGAAATGTGAAAGTAGGTCACTAGGTCAAAATCAAGGTTAAATTACACTTCAGAACACAAATCTATGCATGTGGTCCAAATTTAAAGCCTGTACCTTCAAAAATGTGAAAGTAGGTCACTAAGTCAATGTCAAGGTCAAAGTTTGTTTCGGTACACAATCCTATGCATGTGGTCTAAATTTAAAGCCTGTAGCTACAGAAATGTGAAATTAGGTCACCAGGTCAATCTTAAGGTCAAAGTTCATTTCGGTACACAAAACTATGCAAGTGGTCCAAATTTGAAGGCTGTAGCTTGAGAAATGTGAAAGTAGGTCACTTGGTCAAAATCAAGGTCAAATTTTACTTCGGAACACAGAACTATGCATGTTGTCCAAATCTGAAGCCTGTACCTTCAAAAATGTGAAAGTAGGTCACTAGGTCAATGTAAAGGTTAAAGTTTGTTTCGGTACACAAAACTATGCATGTGGCCCAAATTTGAAGTCTGTAGCTTGAGATATGTGAAAGTAGGTCACTAGGTCAAAATCAAGGTCAAATTTCATTTCGGAACACAAAACTATGCATGTGGTCCAAATTTAAAGCCTGTACCTTCAAAAATGTGAAAGTAGGTCACTAGGTCAATGTCAAGGTCAAAGTTTTTTTCAGTGCACAAAACTATGCATGTGGTCCAAATCTGAAGGCTGTAGCTACAGAAATGTGAAAGTAGGTCACTAGGTCAAAATCAAGGTCAACTCATGTCAAGGTTCATCTTGCCACTCAAAACCATACATGTGGTCCAAGTTTGAATGTTGTAGGTTATTGACAAGAAGATTTTAAAAGCTTTTCCCTTTATAAGTCGATATGAACCATGTGACCCCCAGGGCCGGGCCATATTTGACCCTAGGGGGATAATTTGAACAAACTTGGTAGAGAACCACTAGATGATGCTACATTACAAATGCCAAAGCCCTAGGCTTTGTGGTTTGGACATGAAGATTTTAAAAGTTTTTCCCTATGTAAGTCTATGTAAACCATGTGACCCCCAGGGCAGGGCCATATTTGACCCTAGGGGGATAATTTGAACAATCTTAGTAGAAGACCACTAGATGATGTCACATACAAAATATCAAAGCACTAGACCCTGCGGTTTTGAATAAGAGGTTTTTCAAAGTTTTTCCCTATGTAAGTCTATATGAACCATGTGACCCCCGGGGCGGGGCCATATAAGACCTCAGGGAAAGAATTTGAATCATCTTGGTAGAGAACCACTAGATGATGCTTCATACCAAATATCAAAGCCCTAGGCTCTGTGGTTTTGGACAAGAAACTTTTCAAAGTTTTTCCCTATATAAATCTATGTAAATTACACAAATAAACAAAGGGCCATAACCCACTAAACAATTGTTGAATCAGTCTGATTTTCAGGGGGACACAACTAGGGTACCAATAAATCATTCTGACAAAGTTTGGTCGAAATCCCCCCAGTAGTTTCTAAGGAGATGCGATAACAAGAAATTTTTAACGGACGGACAGAATGACGGATGGACCACGGACGCAGAGTGATTTGAATAGCCCACCATCATGATGATGGTGGGCTAATAAAACTAGAGATATCACTAAAGTTAATTAAATGCCTCAGCACCACTTTGATACAGGGTAAGCAAAATGATGTAATCATGACCTTTGACATTCAAGTGTGACCTTCACCTTGAACCTAATGACCTGGGCTGTGCACTCTGCATGTTGACCTTCACCTTGAACCTAATGACCTGGGCTGTGCACTCTGCATGTTGTCTTGCTGAGGTTAAGAACTGATGCTAAGTTTTATGAAAATCCTTCAAGAGGCTAATACACTTTACAGCAGACATACACTTTACAGCAGACATAGCAGAGCAGACACTTTACAGCAGACATACACTTTACAGCAGACACATATTAAATTTTGAGGTATTTGATCTTTCAGACCTTGACCTTGTACCTAGTGTTCTGGGCTGTAAGCTCTGCACATTGTCTTGACAAGGTTAATAACTGATGCAGATTTTATGAAAATCTTCCCAGCAGTTAATAAGGTAGGTAGCAGACACAAATATGGACTCAAGGACCGACTGATCAGTGGACAAACATGCCTGACTCCAATATAGACTCCTATACATTGTATCTAGGTGGTATAATGAAAACAAATATCAGTTTCCAAAATAACTTTTGTACTATCTATTTTTAGAAAATCATTATCTTGCATCTAACTAAAACAGGGTGAAAATATGTTACCAAAAATGATAAATTATGTAATATACATGTAAATATGTATTATACATGTACTATATGATAGAAATGCCAAATAATAGTCTTCAGAGATCTTTGTAATATGTCATTTGCAAAATTTCAATTCCAGCTGCAAGGGCCATCAGAGTGTAAAATCTAGAATATAAGTTACTCCGGGAAAAATATAAATGTTTCGGATAACAAGACATTCCTAGCATGGATGACTGTGCATATTTTCTTGTACATATTGCTAGAAATATACAAGTTCTATATTATTTGAAGATGAAACTAGATGTGTGTCCATAGGACACAGGTGCCCCCCACTCCTGCCACTGTAACATGGTTTAATGACTCAGGTTAAACAATTTTTAAGATGTTTGCAACACAAACTTTTAAAAACCTTATGTGTATTTTTCACTTAGCTGGCCATAACTCTGTCCTAGCTGAGTAAAATCCTAAAGAGAACACTTCATAGGCTGTAAAACAATCCTCTAATGTTTTATGATTCTAGGTCAAGTACATTTTAACATACATGTTTAACAAACTTTTTTTTTGAGTAAGTCCGGACAAGAAGTCTGGTCTTGTGTAGTGAAATAATGACTGGAGGTAAAATATTTTCGGAGCTACGCGTGACAAAACATTAAAATGACAATATTTTCCTAGGTCTGGGGCCATAACTCCTACAATGCTGAATGAATCCGGACGCGAAACCCTAGGTGCACAACTGCACATGCTGACCAACTTTCCTGTAAACTTTGGTGACTCTAAGTCAAATACTTTTGGAGCTATGCGCGACACAACATTAAAATGACCAATTTTTAACTAAGTCAGGGGCCATAACTCCTACACGACTGAATGAATCCGAACGCGAAACCCCAGGTGCACAACTGCACATGCTGACCTATATTCCTGTAAACTTTGGTGACTCTAGGTCAAATACTTTTGGAGCTACGCACGACACAACATTAAAATGACCAATTTTTTACTTAGTCTGGGGCCATGACTCCTACAATACTGAAAGAATCCAGACGCGAAACCCCAGGTGCACAACTACACATGCTGACCAACATTCCTGTAAAGTTTTGTGACTCTACATCAAATACTTTTGGAGCTAGGCACGACACAACATTAAAATGACCAATATTTACAAAGTCAGGGGCCATAACTCCTACACGACTGAATGAATCCGGACGTGAAACCCCAGGTGCACAACTACACATGCTGACCAACATTCCTGTAAAGTTTTGTGACTCTACGTCAAATACTTTTGGAGCTAGGCGCGACACAACATTCTCGGAAGGACGGACAGATGGACGGACAAGAGCAAATCTATATACCCCCACCACTCATGGGGGGGCACATGAAAACACTTTGAAAATTCCCATCTGATTAAATTCTCCACTTACAACTGATTGACAGTGAGCAATGGACAATTTCATATGCTGGAGATAGAAGTTCATTTACCTCCTATTTTTTCATCGTTTTATTTCATAAAACCTTGTCACTTACTATGCAACTCATGTCTTGTACATAACAGTCACACTGTTTATCATACATATAATTCTTGAAACTGTGTTCTGCTAAATCATCTGCATTTACAGCTGTTTGTAATGTTAAAGTGCAACAAGATGTTCAATGGCAAGTCTCAGATATATCATTACATTTAGTTTGCTTGAATTCTCTTTTCAATAAGATTCAAATCTATTACAAACAAAGCTGTTAGTTTGAGAGATGTTAGATTGTGAGTGAAGGTATGACTGTATATATAATAATGACACTAGAATGTATATCACACTCACCAACAGCTGCTGCAGTCTTAGATGTAGGAACACTGGTACAGTCTCCGAGACCAAAGATATTCGGGTATTTATTATGTTGCAGTGTCTCTTTGTTTACATCCAGAAATCCAGCAGCATCTGTGATAGGTGATGTAGAATTCTTCAATGTGTCAGGGGCCGACATTGGGGGTGCTACATGTAGGAAATCATACTGCAAAAACAGTAACCACAAACAATTTATACTAAGCTTCAAGCTTTCCGTCTGTTACACATTTAACCCTTACCCTGCTTCCTAAAATTTCTTTAATGAACTTGTCCATCTTTAATTTGGACAGTACCATTGACTGTTAAAAGGGGTACTTACTAAAGAGATACTGACAGAATAGTGAACAGTGCAGATCATAATCAGACTGCACATATGTGCAGGCTGATCATGATCTACACTGGTCATAAAGGCAGAATCAATCGTGCCCAGCATGATAACGGTTAAATACTTTTAGTACATATCTGATATCTAAGTTGTATGTTTTTGTTTTTAAGAGGGCTACATTCATAGTTCTTCTCATTCTGAAATTTGGCCGATTTTTACTTCCTATTTTTTCTTAAGATCGATTATATAAACCTGGTTAACTCGTATTTATAATTCCCCTGCCTCATCTCTAATTATATGAAATGAAGCTGGCTGTTTTGATATATGAAAATGTACTACAGGTATATATTGAC
Organism: Mercenaria mercenaria; assembly: GCF_021730395.1. Classification (NCBI taxonomy): domain Eukaryota; kingdom Metazoa; phylum Mollusca; class Bivalvia; order Venerida; family Veneridae; genus Mercenaria; species Mercenaria mercenaria. Next base: position 16,457,683 of record NC_069361.1, on the reverse strand, counting down.
CTGGGATTGATCCACTAACATATTCTACGTGTACAATTTTTCAATAATATGTGTAACTTGAACATTCACATTCTGTGTTTAAATGTATATAAAAGCATTACGAAATAGATCAGAAATTTTGCTTTACAATAAGCTGTCCTTCTTTAGAATAAACTTGACTGCAACATAAAATCTACGTAAATATGCAATGCCATACTTTATATGTCTCCTCCTCTCCTGACTCACTCTCAAGCAGTTTAAATGTTGCTAACTTTTTATTGTGATCTACAGCCACCAAATTTCTCTTGTAATTCACTTTAATGTCCCTGAAAAATGAAAGAAAATCAATTTCTGGGAAAAATTAAAACAATGTTTACTCACACAAGATTTAATATGCTAAATGAAACTTCAGATGCCTCTTTGCTAATTTTGGCAACATCTTCAATAATTCTAGCCATACATTTATCACATTCATATATATTTAGCAAATATATACTGTTGATAACATAATATTAAAATTTTAACAAAACTGCATAGGAAACAGGTATCATTTCGTTCATTTTATGACCTCTATCAAATTTTAACAACAGCACCATAATGCAGAGCAATATATGCCCGAAGGTCTTTGACCCCTAAGCTGACCTTGAAGCAAGCCATCTGAAACGTGTCATCTGCCACATGTCGTCTCGATGTGATAAACGTATGTGTAAAGTTTCTTCAAAATCCTTCAAGGGGTTCAAGACTTTAGAGCTGACACAAAATTGCTAATGGACAGACAAGACCCTGGCGTCATAACATAATACGTCCCTTGGGCATACAAAAAGTGACAAAAATACATATGCATGCAGTTTTTTATAAAGCAAGCAAATGTCATTTATAAGGACACACAGAAGACACTGACTTTTCACATATGATGGTTAAATATCAAACAAAATTTCAACTCTTTCCTAAATTAGTTTTTTTGTACTTTTGTCATGCTGTGCTTTTGTCATGCGTTTCCTGCCTTATAACAAAATTCACTCATTTCTAAATTATAAATATCTGTATTTTTGTCAATTAAAATCAGGTTGAAATAGATAATGTCATACTATCCCTTGACTAAAATTGTTCTCAATTTATAATGTTATTTTCAACATCTTTTTCTACATATTAATTAAGTGAAAAGTTTCAGAAATGTACCATTAGTAAAATGAAAGATATACAGGGAATGCTAGATGTTTCATTATGGTCTATTTTTGTCAGATTATCAATTGAGCCGTGCCATGAGAAAACCAACATAGTGGCTTTGCGACCAGCATGGATCCAGACCAGCCTGTGCATCCGCGCAGTCTGATCAGGATCCATGCTGTTCGCTTTCAGAGCCTGTTGCAATTTGAGAAACAGTTAGCGAACAGCATGGATCCTGACCAGACTGCGCGGATGCGCAGGCTGGTCTGGATCCATGCTGGTCGCAAACCCACTATGTTGGTTTTCCCATGGCGCGGCTCAATTATATTTGGAGCAAATTTAAACAAAACCTGTTGAATGGCACTTTCAAATATACATGTAACACTGAGGTGAATATAATAACTTTTTCTATAAAGTAAATGCATGCAAGCACTATAAAGTTGTAAATACAGCAGTGTCAATTAGTTTTTATTTATTCAGTCAGGTTTTATATGATATCAACATAATTTCAGAGACTTTCTATTGTTATTGCTAGAACAATACCACAAATGTTTCTCTGGACATAATACTTGTATCTGGTTGGCATTCAGCAAGCTATCATTACCAAATCTTTATACGAAAGACTTCTTCATCCAAAACAGGGTCTGAACCTAAAGTGACAGCGGCAACAAGTAAATCAACATAGTCACATAACAATGTCAAAGTATACCCTGCATGTAAAATAGGGCTATCGTAACAGTAGCTTGATCTGGGATGCTGTATTCAGCTCAAGTAGATTTTTGCCAGATCAGATCTCATGATGTGCGCAAGCACCGAGTGCGATCAGACCGTGCAAAATCCACAAGCGCCAAATACAAAATCCCAGATCTAGCTACTGTTACAATGACACTTTTATTATATACCTCTACCTTTTTTTTGTTGTTTTGTTATTTAATGAAATCTTCAATGTTTATCGATATTGAAAGGAAATAAGTGAAGTTTTTATGTGTGTTATTTATAGAACTGTGTCAGGTCATGCATATTAATGAAAGTAGTCTGGCAGCATACAATACAAAAGGCACAAAATGAAATTCAAAAGGTACATGTACGTTATGTAATGTTTTTCTGCCTGTTCATATTCAATTGTGAAATACAAACCAATGTTTTTACAGAATTTATATAGGTACATAATAAAGGCATTTATTTTAATCTAATAACGAATGCTTAGGTATAATAAATGAGCCATGTCATGAGAAAACCAACACAATGCGTTTTCAACTAGCATGGATCCAGACCAGCCTGCGCAGTCTAGTCAGGATCCATGCTGTTCGCTTTCAAAGCCTATTGCAATTAGAGAAACTGCGACCAGCATGGATCCTGACCAGACAGCATGGATGCGCAAGCTGGTCTGGATCCATGCTGGTCGCAAACGCACTATCTTGGTTTTCTCATGGCACGGCTCAAATTTCAATCTACTATCAACTGGTACAACTTCTAAACTTACTTTTTCTTGGCAACTTCAAGTAAGCTTGCTGCATATTTCTTAACTCCGAAAATCACCCCTAAAGATGTGTTATACAGAATTTCTGTTTTGTCTCGCACACCATTCTGAAATCAAGACCAATTTGCTGAAACAAGCATGTTTTATCAATATGTAAAAATCTGCTATTAAAATGTCTTGCTATCCTCGGAGTATCATTTAAGATATTTGACCCACAAATAGGTAACATTTTGATGCCTGGTGACCACATGTTTTTTGGTATCATTTGAAAAGGTTGTGTCTCCAGAACAAGAATTAGTAAATAAGATGATCATAAATAATAATTTATCATATAAGACTCATTACAGTCATTTTTTAAATGCGAAATGATAAATCGTACACTATAATAACTGGCTTTCTGCTGAAGTATTACTGAAGACTATAAAAAAAAAAAAATTTTTATAACATATCTTTGTCATGTAATTTATATTTTCTTTTTCAGTAGAAAATACACTTTCAAATGACACAAAAATTATATGAGCTTACCAGGCATCAATATTTGATATATCTTTAAATGGTCTGTGGGCCAGTTTCTGTAAGTCCTCTAGTTTTTCGATTTCGTAACCCAGAAATTAGGCAAAGGTTCATCCACTTCAGCCATTATACATTCATTCTGGGATTGTTTAAGACCGGATGTCGCTTTCTACCATATGTCAAATAAAAATTATACTCATTTTAGTAAACCTTGTGTATGAAAAATGCGGAACTCTCTCTCTTTGGAAATATTGTTGGCTACACACGAATTCTTAACAGATTGTTTTAATACTGACTTTCAGATATTAGAGTTTTGCTTATGTAACTGTTCTAAATCAATTAAAGGTTCACTGTAACAATGTTTTCCAAATCTTGACGATTTCTACCAAAATTTAGGGGTCAAAATACCCCACCCACCCGAGCTACATTTTGCCATTTTAGATTACTCATAAAATTATCAAAATTACTGTATGTTTTAACAAGACATCATCAAATAATTGTGCTAAGATTCACAATTTTATATATTTTCATCAGTTTAGGTTATAGACAACGTGCATGCAAATGTAATGCATATAAATCACATGCTGTTTCTCAATAAATCCAGCCTACCGTATTTGATTTCATTCAGAAAGGTTTTGGGTACCAATAGTTTTCTTCTATTTTAGATGTCAAAGTAAGCTTACATGTATAATTGTGACCTTTATTTGATAAAGACACTTTAAAATGTAACATACGTAACAGCCGCCACTCAAATTTTTTACCTTGAAGAATTAGCAACATTGAAAATACTCCAGCAATTGCATGTGTATGCCTTTAATTGAAACAAACTATGTTTACTGAACATGCACACATGACCGTTATAATTTTGTTGGACTTGACCCTGTAACTATTCTCAATTATAGGATGTAGACAAACTACAGTAAAACAACGGTGCCTCTTTCAGCATCACTGTATAGATAGCATAGATTTAAAAGCATTTTCATGGCTTCTGCTTCAAAAGATAGCATATTGATAATTAACAGTAGACTTGGTTACAGTTTGTACGCAGTCTGAATATTTTTGTCTTTCATTCAAAATAAACACAGAACATGAGGGTATCTAAGAATCAAATGTACGTTACCTAGATTTTAGTTTATACTAATTTGTTATAGTTCGATTGTAATGAAAGCTTCAAGCTTTTTGAAACCACTCTTGAGTCCGCTTCCTGGAAAAACCAATACTGGTGCTATATGAGAGGTCATGGTCGTGGGGTTTCGATGGACTTAAGCGGTTTCAAGACAGAGGATTTTATATTTTTAATGCGTTGTTTTGATATTCACGGAAGGTAAGATGTATTCATCACTGAAATTATCGGTTTACATGCATTATGTGTTCAAAGTTGCTGATGTAATTCCTGAAGTAAATAAACATGGCACATTTTGAACTGATGGAGCATCATACATACACAGTACAACATGGGTACATGTAGTGAAACAAATGACACTTTTGGTAAAACATGCTTCTTAAAATAGTTCTGTTTCTTTGACCATAATGATTTTCAAATATCACTTAAAATGTGGGACGGAATTACTGAACTACGAATTCATATTACAATCCCTTAATGAAAACATAGATAAGACTCCTTGTTCATATCCTGGTTGTGGTATCATTATTGTCAGTTCTGCGTTCTTACTAAAATTCAATATTCTATTTTCAAAACTATTAACAAATACAAAGAAACTAGTAAGTTAAAAAATTGGTGTATTTCAACTGTTACATTTAGATTACCTTGGTATGTAACTGCGTTTCAACCATTAAGTCTAGTAACTACCTTAATCTAATTTCGGTAACGTATGTTTCAGAACTACACAAGAGGACACATTATAACACTGATGTACACCATATGACAGAAATATACACTAAATTTTGATATGAGAGGTTGCGAGGAGTCACTTTTTGGTATCAGTATCAGAATAAGTTCATCATATACGTATAAATGCATATGTACATACTTACAATGTATGTACTATTTGCTTGGAAAACGTCAGTGGTATATTGATATCTTTATGACATATCTGTAAAAACTCTTTTTAGTTAAGTGTTTATTCCGTAGTAAAATCATTAAGCTACATCCTAAAAGGGATTGAAACATACGTTACTTTAAATATTAATTACAACAATACCAATAATTAATACTCATACAACCAAATAAAAAAACAGATACGATACACGACTTTTTGATTCCAGGACTTGCTCAAATTATAGCTGCGAAGCTCTGTACTACCTGTTCATTATGTCAAGCAAATGCATGACTATAGATATATTCATAATAGTTTGGCACTATTTAAGAGGAATATGCATTGAAAGGATTTTGTTGAATGATGTATGATATATCTGACAATTTCTATTTCAATCAAAACAAATATAACGTTCAAGCACAACCAAAAGGTACATCAATATATATGTATCTTAAATTGCTTTGATAGGTTTAGAACTGTATATGCTCATTTCTGTTTGTGTAATTAGAAAGTGCTCTGTCCTTCAAAAAGAGGTCATACATACTTAGCTGACTGTGACAGAAATATGCAATTTGCATTTAAACATAAACATTATAAATCCTTTTAAATGTTTTAAAAAGACATAAGTGTTTGTATAATGATCTCTTTCACGACCTCAAAAGAAAGTGACAATTTCATTATATGTTCCATTCTCCATTTCTCGTTATTCTACTAGGATACACTGTATATGTAAGATCTATCAGGCAGCCATTCTGATACAAATAAATATTACATTTTAGCTACATTCAAAAGCCTTTGAATGAAAATTGAGAGTAACATGTTTAGTTTAAAAAAAACAAGAGATCACAGAGTGATCTTGGCGCCCACCAAGGTGCCATTTTTGAGTGTTCCAAATTTCAAGACTTACTGACTAGCTCAAAGTCAAATTTCATTTCTGTACACAACACTGTGCATGTGGTCCAAATTCGAAAGCTGTAGCTTGTGAAATGTGAAAGTAGGTCACTAGATCAATCTTAAGGTCAAAGTTTAATTCGGTACACAAAAGTGGTCCAATTTGAAGGCTGTAGCTTGAGAAATGTGAAAGTAGGTCACTAAGTCAAAATCAAGGTCAAATTTCACATCAGAAACAAATCTATGCATGTAGTCCAAAATTGAAGCCTGTACCTTCAAAAATGAAAGAGTAGGTCACTAGGTCAATGTCAAGGTCAAAGTTTGTTTCGGTACACAATCCTATTCATGTGGTCTAAATTTGAAGCCTGTAGCTACAGAAATGTGAAAGTAGGTCACTAGGTCAATCTTAAGGTCAAAGTTCATTTCGGTACACAAAACCATGCATGTGGTCTAAATTTGAAGCCTGTAGCTACAGAAATGTGAAAGTAGGTCACTAGGTCAATCTTAAGGTCAAAGTTCATTTCGGTACACAAAACTATGCAAGTGGTCCAAATTTGAAGGCTGTAGCTTGAGAAATGTGAAAGTAGGTCACTAGGTCAAAATCAAGGTCAAATTTTATTTTGGAATACAGAACTATGCATGTGGTCTAAATTCGAAGCCTGTACCTTCAAAAATGTGAAAGTAGGTCACTAGTCAATGTAAAGGTTCAGGGCCCTCGTTTGCCGATTTTTGGGGCCGAAATTCGGCCCCGTTCCCCCCTCGAAATAGTATGCTTTTTTCCCCCGAAGTATAGAAAAATTCCCCCTCGAAAGAAAAAAAATCAAGAAAAAAATCGATACCCGATAGTCTTAGGAGCGTCTCGTAACTTAATGAGCCTGATAAAGTTTTACTCCTTCCTCTTATCAGTCATTTTCTACAGTAAAACTATATCCACGATAAACGCGTGTATTCAAAATAAACACACGCGGTCATGCCCTCCTGCCTTTGATCTTCTGCTAAATTCCCGCTCTTTATCATGTGGACATGCCACGCTGATTTTTCTTTATCAGCAAGTTACGTCACGGCGAGTGAACATAGGTAATGAGAATCAATGAAGTGTTAACATTAATTGATAAAGCGGTACCCGTATTGAGCCTGCATACTGTCAAAAAAGGCGCCAATTATTAAATTATCGTAATTAAGCGACCAGCTGATTACCGAGATTTCTTCATGCAAACTTTAAATTAGCTCATTGTTTAATGATTGTACCTTAATATCAACCAGAAAATCCACAAATTTAAATGGATTTGGAAAGTAAAAATAAGTTTAGAATGTCCGTTCACGATTCTAATTACACCCGATGACATATGCAATTTTTCCAAAATTCACTAAAAAAACTTGACTTTCAGTGCAAGTTTTAATGAAAAGTAGCATCATTATTTGAGGAACTATCTCTGGTTTACCTTAGTGGACCAAGTTTACTGGCAAAAACAACATTTCAGAGGACATTCCAAAAGTGTACCAGTATCCGGATAGTACTTTTTTGGATACATTTTTACAGTGTTTTAGCACTTTTCTGCTAACAAAAAAAAAATATGGAAGAAAAACCTCATCAAATTAAAATGAATTTTGATAAAAATTTATTTACAATATCAGATTATATGACCTGAAACAGAAATTATTATTATGTTATTATGATGTAACATGTTCTTGGTTTTAGTAGCTATTAATTACTTAGTATTACTTTATAAGAAAATATAGTCAATTGTATTGATGTGTTGGGGCAGGACTCTTGTATTTTGAAAAAGGACCGTTCAAAATTTGGACCCTGCTCCGGCTGCTGCTGAGACAATGTCCGTGGATACTGCTAGTGCTACCGATAATGACGACATGTGAACCTCGCTTGGATATCACATAACTGATTTAATAAAAGAAAATAAAAGTTGCCTGTTTTTAATAGATTATGTTCTGTACAATACTTCAGATATATTCACATTAGTTTGATATCTGTAATACTCAACTGACCTTAAGTTAAGGGGTTATGATCAGATGTCATATCTCCAGAGTGAATTCCCCCCTCCCTTGAAAACGACGCGAAATTCCCCCCTCCAAAGGCCCCGGCCCCAATCCCCCAAAATGTAGAGAGGGCCCTGAGGTTAAAGTTTGTTTCGGTACATAAAACCATGCATGTGGTCCAAATTTGAAGGCTGTAGCTTGAGAAATGTGAAAGTAGGTCACTAGGTCAAAATCAAGGTCAAATTTCATTTCGGAACACGAAATTATGCATGTGGTCCAAATTTGAAGCCTGAACCTTCAAAAATGTGAAATAGGTCACTAGGTCAATGTCAAGGTCAAAGTTTATTTCAGTGCACAAAACTATGCATGTGGTCCAAATTTGAAGGTTGTAGCTACAGAAATGTGAAAGTAGGTCACTAGGTCAAAATCAAGGTCAACTCATGTCAAGGTTCATCTTGCCACTCAAAACCATACATGTGGTCCAAAATTGAATGTTGTAGGTAATTGACAAGAAGTTTTTAAAAGCTTTTCCCTATATAAGTCTATATGAACCATGTGACCCCAGGGCGGGGCCATATTTGACCCTATGGGGATAATTTTAACAAACCTGGTAGAGAACCACCAGGCGATGCTACATTACAATATCAAAGCCCTAGGCTTTGTAGTAAAGTTTTTCCCTATATAAGTCTATGTAAACCATGTGACCCCCAGGGCAGGGCCATATTTGACCCTAGGGGGATAATTTGAACAATCTTAGTAGAAGACCACTAGATGATGTCACATACAAAATATCAAAGCCCTAGGCCCTGTGGTTTTGGACAAGAGGTTTTTCAAAGTTTTTCCCTATATAAGTCTATATAAACCATGTGACCCCCGGGGCGGGGCCATATTAGACCCCAGGGAAATAATTTCAATCATCTTGGTAGAGGACAACTAGATGATGCTTCATACCAAATATCAAAGCCCTAGGCTCTGTGGTTTTGGGCAAGAAGATTTTCAAAGTTTTTCCCTATATAAATCTATGTAAATTATAGAAATAAACAAAGGGCCATAACTTACTAAAAATTTGTTGAACCAGTCTGATTTTCAGGGGGACACAACTAGGGTACCAATACATCATTCTGAAAAAGTTTGGTCAAAATCCCCCTGGTAGTTTCTGAGGAGATGCGATAACGAGAAATTGCTAACGGAAGGACGGACGGACGGACAGACGGAAGGACGCCGGACCACGGACGCAGAGTGATTTGAATAGCCCACCATCTGATAATGGTGGGCTAATAAAAGCAGTATTTAAATCATATTACTGTTATGTCTTTTATGGTACGCATTTGATTAAAACAATAGAAGTAGTTCATAATGGTAACGTGGTTTTCAATTGAAATTATTTTAACTTCTGTTACAGCAGAGATTACTTAGATCTTATCCATATGTATGTTTGCAAACTTACTTTTGGCGACCAGTTTAAAAATGACAGGACAGTATCTTTATTAGATTGATCTGGATAACCAAACTTCAATCCTTGGAAACTTATTTGGTTTGTTTTATAATACTGAATATTTAAACAGAAGCAGCTCATCAATATTTGTACTTGTAACCGATTTCAGGTGGTCATTTTGTGAGCGATAAAATCCTCCTCTGTAACATGTTTTAATCAATATCAGGTGATTCCTGTTATAGTTTTGACTTTTAAAGAGCTACGCCTCTTTTATATGTGCATGTTTGATCAAATTTAAAGCAGTTATTTGGAAATTTGGAAAGTGGTGGCCATCTTAATTTGAATAGTCTGTGTAACTAAATAACCTATTTTGTTGGTAGTTTAACAAACATAAATTTTGGGTGATTTAATAACTACGTACAAAATAAAACTTTTGCGGTCGTTTTAGTTTTTGCAATACTTTCATCATTTCTACTGCACTAGCAAAAAATAGGTCTGTCAGTATGCAATTTGTCCTAAAATGAAACACAAACCATAGGTTTAGCCAACTGACATTAAAGTGCAAAGGTGTCTGAAATTTTAGTTAATTATTCATTCATTTCGTTTTCTTTACTGTAAACAGGATCCTGTTCCTTTATAAAGGATTAAACGTTTTAAAGATTTCCCGCATAAGTATATGTACTAATGTAGTGGGTGGGGTACACCAATCCCTACTTTTTACATTAAATTCAGAATATAATACATATCGTAGCATTCTTTGACAACAAAAGTAAATTATTGATTATTTCAGGCATTAAAAGATAAGATTTGTTATAAGAAATGTCGCATGAATGTCTCTTTTACCATCCAAATCAGCGATATCCCTATGCCATGCTAAATTATATTTATTAGACACCAACGTTTCAATCTGACTAAAGTACTTGATCTTCTAAACGAAGATCTGAGAACGACCCATTCACATTCGTCTTCTGTAGATCTTGGATTTCCAGTATTGCTATTTTTATTTTATCCAATCAGACGACTTGTTCGAATGTCAAAGAGTAAGAAAAATGTGCAGTCATTCCATGGCTCGAACCCGGGACCCCTCGCTTACAAAGCAAGTGGCCTACCGACTGAGCTAGGCGGCTATCTGATACATTACGACATAAGATTTGTAAATATCAAAATTCAAGGCTACAGGTAGATTTGCAAGATGTTGTAAGTTAGGCTCTGATTGGCTAGCGAAAGTGTCGTCAGAACGAGTCAATGAATAGGTCGTTCTCAGATCCTATGCGTAGCGTAATAGGAGATGTACTTTAGTCAGATTGCCAACGTTTTTAAAATCGTCATTAAATTTTACTGACATGTCGCTCAGACCGACATCCACCCTTAAAACATTCCTGAATGATAGTATAACATCATGGTATAGCTCAACCTTTGCCTAATTTCTGGGTTACGACTTCCAAAATTTTTTGGCCTTGGCCCACGGACCAAAATAACAATGTTATATAGAACTTGCTTATTTGTGGATTGGATACCTTAAATAAGCAGACAGAAGTACAAATGTGAGATCTATTTTTTATTTCATACCATTAAAAGTGGCTCAACGCCATTTTTGCAAAAAATTAATGTCTCCTCTAGTCTGTATTGTATGAAAAATTCTTTTTGGCTTCTGATATAATACAACTGACATACCGTATTTTCCCGTATTAACGCCCCCGGGGGCGTTACATTTTCCAAAGAGGGGGCGTTTATTTGAGGTAAAAAAATAAAAAATGAAAATTTTTACAAAACTTAAAAACATCGTTCAAACTAGCTGTAAAGTGTTTCTGTGTTGTTTAATCTCCCCAAAACGTAATTATTTGGCATCCAATTTAATGCAGTGTGTCTTTTATGCATTTAAGGAGGTAGGTTACCTTTATATTTGTATGTGCGCATGTCCAACCGGAAGCTAACGTGACGATTTACGACGACGTTTACGACAAACTAAATGTGTTTGTATATTCATTCTTCTGAAAACAAATCATAGACCTGTCTTCGATCTGACGCTTTATGGTTTGATAATGCAGAAATAATGAATAAATTGCCGCAGAAACGCTTCAAAACAATGTTGCCTTAAAATGACGTCATGGACGTCATGACGTTACGTGTCAGTTACCGCGCAAAATTAATAGCTTTTATCTTGAAAGTAGGTAATTCTGTGCATTTTCTTCACTCAAAGTATTTTCAAATAACCATTATTTGCTGAAATATTTTTTATGAGTCTTTTGCTCTGAATAATAATCAATATTTTGCTTCTTTTATGTAGTTGTATTGAAATGTTATGCGGAATGTAAGAAAATGGATGATGGTAACCAATGTTATTTGGAATACAGTTGGGTGAGAGGTTACTTGTTACGGCCATTTTCAAATAAAAAATCTAGCAGTTTGATTTGTTATACCTATTTTTCAGGTTCCGTTGATAATTTGTTACTTATATACTAAACTAAGATCTAAAATTGTTCAAATTTCAGTAGAAAATTGTTGTTTCTTGAATGGAATTGATGTTACCATGGAAACGAAGCCCGTGACCTATGTATCTAAATGTAAAATTCAAAAGCGTTGACACTAGTCTATTTAAGAAACACAGCTTCGGCTTTTTATTTTCATTTCAACAATATCCATGAGAATAATAGTAGCATGCTGAACGATTTTTCCATGAAAAATGCCAGACGAGGGGTACTGCTGTAAGTATTCTAAGCTTAGAAATTTGTTTGAATAAATGCAGATAACACGAAAATATAACTTACGTTAGAAATAATATGTTTTAAAGCTACATCAACTAGAAAGATAATCTTATTCAATATTATTTTATAAGAAATTACGACAAAAAGCAAGATATAAGCCATTTTAAACATCTCTGTTGCCATGGTTACTTTAAACTTTAAGAAAAAAAGGGTACCATGTATAGTGCTTGGTATTTTGCTAATAATATTACCCAGATATTACATGTTGGTCATTAACAGAATGGTACTGAAGCCGTCGAAAACCCCTATTTTTATACATAGTTGTTTAAAAATTAGAGAAAATGCGTTACCATGGAAACACGAGCCCCGTGACATATACATTTTAAGCTTATATTAGAAAGCTAACGTGCATACTAGTAAACTTATAGATTATGCTGACTTCTACGGATATCAATGAAACTAAAATACACTGAAAAGTGTTAAATATCCGTATTTTCCTTCTTCTTTCAATATGAAATACCTTTGGAGGATCATGTTCTTCAAACCTGGATAAAAATTGAACTCGAAGGAACAGAGACAAACGAAACTGAGATTTTAGCAGTTAAAACTTCATATTACACGAAATACAAAAAGATGCTGCAGTTCAACTAATTTGAATTTACCCTTGTAACAAGGTAACCTACCTCCTTAAATACGGTACCTCGTGTATTCCATGTCTGGCTTTTTGACACGCTCGCGACACTACACATTACGTCATGACCCAAACAGCTATGTACTCCGATAACATTTTCCTTAGTACATGCGGGTAGCTAATTGCGCAATACACAATGTCAATGGTTTGACACGCTGCTGTGCCTGCTTTTAAATTAAAGGTTCTTAAAACTGCCGAAGAAAAGGGTATATCGTAAACACATTGCTGCAAGATTGTTTAAAGTCGGCAGGAAGCGTGCGCGCGAGTGGTGTAAAAACAAATCAAAAATGTATTTACCGTTTAATTTTCTGTTACATACCGTACTTAGTACAAATGTTTTGGACTTACGGTACATGGACTGTTTAAAAGTGTGTTTAATTTTTAATACATTGGACTTTAGTACTGTAAATTACTTATTATGTGGACTTATAAAAATGAGGTAGGTGATTTTTTCCCGTTCTTGTTGATTTTTTTTCCGTCCAAAATGGGTGGGGGCGTTAATTAGAGGGGGGGCCTTAATTCGGGAAAATACGGTATGGTATTTTCAAAGCATGTAGAGAAACAATGTTTAAAAGAGTAAGGCACAAAGGATACTGTCAACAACATTCTATGTGGGTTTACTGTACACTGGTTTCACATTTTCTCAACATTACAAAAATATTTATATCAAAACCTTTAAGCAAAAATTTTAATCCTAACAGTAAAGAGTCTTAAACATACCATTTCAATATAATTATTAACTTATTACCTTTCTCCAAAACTCATCTGCCAAGTACATTATTTTCTGTGGTGCTCCAGCACATTTGATTGGTGTGTTTGGGAATGTGAATATAGCCGTGCCTCCCTGAAACTTCTGTAACGCCGGGTATGTCTTCTCGACCGTGTCTCGAACATAGTTACAGCATACCATTGGATCAGCCTTCAAAGCTTCTACCAGGCCATCAACCTTCATAGACATAAAGAAAAGATCATTAAATTGGTTGGCATACTGCATAGAGAATTACTGCTGAATGTATATTAAAGGCGTACGCTAGAATTCCCTGTATATGAGATGGGCGAAAATTTTCCCAATAACAGAATTTCTTCAAACTTTGGATATTGAAGGACAATCATCTAAGAAACAAAAAAATGCAATAAAAATCATAGGTCACTGGATTCGAAAAAGAGTTATCTGCCCTTGAAAACATCATTTTTGGGGGAAATGCCGTAAGGCAAATTCAAGCTCTATTAATACTGTGTAGACAATCCACCACTGAATAGCTGAACAAATAAAGAATAAAGACCACCTCCCAATAAAGACCATATTTTGGCTCTCCCAAGGGTGGTCTTTATAGACAGGTTCGACTGTATATTAATACACAGAAAAATTAACACTATATTGAAATACACCTATACTGATATACAGCATAGATTCATTAATCATTTTGAAATACTGTACAATTTAATCAATTATCTGGAGCTGAAATACTGCACTGATTAACTAAACCCACATTGAAATGCGGCATAAATTAATCAACTTACTTTGAAATACTGCAAGAATATTCAACCTATATTGAAACACTGCACAATCAAAACTGTTACCCTGATCTGAAAACTTCCATTTGCATTTATGACTTGTGACAAATTATTATAACCAACCAATAATAAAATTTACCTATATCAAAATACTTGACAGAGCTTCATTACCACCAGAACTGTTACCCTGGAACTGGGAATTCCTCTCTGGATTTATGATTATTTAATCTACCTATATCAAAATACTGTATAGATAATCAGCCTACACTGAAATACTGCATTGATAATCTACAGACAATGAAGTACTGCTTCTATCAATGTTGAAATTCTGCTTCTACTTACATTAAATGAAATCCATATCTACTCAACTCTTACTCAATTTGGTTTTTTTTTTGGGTTTAACGCCATTTTTCAACAGTATTTCAGTCATGTAACGGTGGGCAGTTAACCTAACCAGTGTTCCTGGATTCTGTACCAGTACAAACCTGTTCTCTGCAAGTAACTGCCAACTTCCCCACATGAATCAGAGGTGGAGGATGAATGATTTCAGACACAATGTCTTTTATCAAATCGTCACATAGAACATATGCCCCATCCGAGGATTGAACTCATGACTCCCCGATCCATTGACCGACCCTCTCCCTGTTGAGCTAAGCGGGCAGGCTAAAAAATCTTTAAAGGGAAAGGCAACGTTGTTTTGAAGTTAATTTCATCATCTGGGATTTCTTAAAACATTTAAAGAAGTGAAAGAATTTTCAAAATCAGAGTAAAAATGAGAAAGTTTTGAGTAATTAAATATTTGGTCAAATTGGCGGCCATTTTGTTTCCATGGCAACAAAAACAAAAATGGCAGATTTTAAGAGGTTTAAATACACATTTGAACTTATTTCTGTAAAATAATTTCTCTCCTTTTCCCAGCTACAATGAATGAAATTATCATGTTTTACACCTTACACTCAAGAAACAAGAAAATTAATCTTATTAAAAGGTTATTAAATTTTGCTAAATAAAGAATTCAGCAGTGTGTAAATGATGTCATAAAAACACTAAGATGACTGACTCCATGATCAGCCATTTTCTTAAATTTCAAACTGCCATATCTTTTTCAATAGTGGTCCGATTTCAAAAATTCTTTCAGCGTCATGATAGTCTTGAGGATGGCTTTCATACAGAATTAACTTATTGTCAGGCTTCCCTTACCCTTTAAGTCAGAAAGTGATTATATTTACCTTGTGTAAGTTTATCTGTATTCCTAGAGCAATAACTAGGTAGTCATAGCTTATCTGAAAACAGATACGAAATATTATTACATGCTGAATGATAAACTCTGTTAAGTAACAATGGAACCTAAAATGTCAATATTTTGCCATAAATTTCATATTGGGTGTGTGATGTCATTTGTGACATCAAATCCATGTTTGGCCTTTAAAATTTCTACATTTAAACAGAGATATTTCTAAAATTACTTATATTCAGGAACACATTTATATCATTTATATACTATTCTAACACGACCAGCAAATAACCTACATACATGTAGAGCAAAATCTATCTCGGGTTATTCTGCAATAAACCACTCGCATGCAATGATGTCATCCGATCCAGGTGTGTAGCACGGTCGTAAAAAATAGTTACCATTTTTTCTAACACTGTTGATACTAGAATGTCCTGTTAGAATCGAAATAATTAGTTCCCAAGTCTGATTTATCGTAGAATAACCCGAGGTTTTCGTTCTTATGCGAAACAATATATCACTCAGGCCTACGGCCTTCGTTATATATTCTTACGAATAAGAACTCAAAACTCGGGTTATTCTATGATAAACCACGTTTTGGAACTTATTATTTCTGAAATAATTATCAGTGTAGATGCGTATGTAACAAAACGGTTACTAATATTAGTTTTGCATCAAGAAATATGCACTTGTTCTTTCACGGAATAATATTGCACTCATAAAGTCACATAACATTTCCACTGCAGAACTTGTGCATATCTCTCATTAGAAATCTAATAACCTATAAGTATGCTCTAGTATATAGGCTGAGCACTAATATTTTACTTAAACATCCCATACTACTTAATAGTTATAAGCTTCCTATCAGCGTTAATACCATTTAAACACAAAGACAGATTTAGATAGGTTGTCTGCACTGTGTCCACTCCTCTCCGCTTCTCAACATACTTTTAAAGGCACACCTGATAATTTCAATCTTTTATAATACAAAATGATTAGATCTTATACTTTTCCTCAATACTAAAAATGCATGTATGTGTCAACAATTAAAATGGTGTAAAACAGTGTATTTCGAGATACCAACATTCAGGGGAGACAACCCACTTGAAAAAAACAATATCTGAACAATATCTGATACTGAAAAACATCGTCATGTAAAGGCATCATGTTCTGACATCAAATAAATACTCTATTTTATTTCAATAAACAAAATTCTAATGTACAGATTTTTTTTCCTTTTTTAGCTCACCTGTCACATAGTGACAAGGTGAGCTTTTGTGATCACCCTTCGTCCGTCGTCAGTCCATCCGTCTCGTGCGTCCGTGCATCAACAATTTCTTGTCTGCATGATAGTGGTTTCATTTATGATTTTATTTTAACCAAACTTGCACACAACTTGTATCACCATAAGATCTCGGTTCCTTTCTTGAACTGGCCAGATCCCATTACAGGTTCCAGAGTTATGGCCCCTGAAAGGGCCAAAATTAGCTAATTTGACCTTGTCTGCACAATAGCAGCTTTATTTATAATTTGATTTTTACCAAACTGGCACACAACTTGTATCACCATAAGATCTCGGTTCCTTTCTTAAACTGGTCAGATTCCATTATGGGTTCCAGAGTTATGGCCCCTGAAAGGGCCAGAATTAGCTATTTTGACCTTGTCTGCACAATAGCAGCTTCATTTATGACTTTATTTTAATCAAACTTGCACACAACTTGTATCACCATATGATCTTGGTTCCTTTCCTGAACTGGCCAATATCCTTTATGGGTTCCAGAGTGATGGCCCCTAAAAGGGCAAGAATTAGCTATACAATAGCAGCTTCATTTATGATTTGAATTTAATCAAACTTGCACAAAACTTGTGTCACCGTAAGATCTCGGTTCCTTTCTTGAACCGGCCAGATCCCCTAATGGATTCCAGAGTTATGGCCCCTGAAAGGGCCAAAATTAGCTATTTTGACCTTGTCTGCACAATAGCAGCTTCATTTATGATTTCATTTTAACCAAACTTGCACAAAACTTGTATCACCACAAGATCTTGGTTCCTTTCTTGAGCTGGCCAGATTTCTTTATGGGTTCCAGAGTTATGGCCCCTTAAAGGTCCAAAATTGGCTATATTGGCTTTTGCAGCCATATAGAGACTTCATTTATGGTTTTATTTGATACAAACTTCCAAAATATCTTCAACAACAATAAGTCTTGGATTCCATGACAAATCAGATCCATTCGTAGGTTCCAGAGTTATTTTATATCTGATTACCTCCCCTGATCGTAATCAAAATGGATTTATATCAGTAAGTACTTATAGGACTTATTTGAAATTTCATTATCGTCATTAGTTGGACTGAGCCAATGAGGGTAGATAACTATGGACTGATTTTATGTCAAATTACCTCCCTTTATTTCAAATTAAAATGGGTATATCTCTGTAACTAATGAAGATACTGATCTGAAATTTCATTTATGTCAACAGATTTATTTGGCAGATCCTTCTTTTGATAACTTACAATCAATTTTTTTTTTAATTACTTCCCTTTTACATTACTATAAATAGCTTGTTTTTAGTAACTTTTTTATTATTGGCCGTAGGGAAAAACCGAGACCACTTTCCTGTGGTACAACATGGATGGTACCTCCAAGTTTTTGGTGTATTTTGACATATCTGTACCTTGTAAGAATTTTTTTTTCTTTTTGGTTTAATTTCTTCCCTTTGTTGTTCCTGTCCTTTGGACTTAGATATTTTTTCTGAGGACCTTCTTGTCCTCAAGTGCAATGATAACAGGTGAGCGATATAGGGCCATCATGGCCCTCTTGTTTGTATAAGTAGGTAAAAACAAGATCTATCAAATGAGACTTAAATAACCAAACCTTGTGGTGCTAATTTTTGCATTGTATATCAAAACCCTGTATCATCCCATTTTTATCTACCGGTATATAACTATCTTTGAAGGATAGCTAAACTTTAAAGGACCTCTTTCTACATACTTTGATAGACTGTATCAACTTAAAATACTTTGTGGTTTAACTTGTTCCTTATAACACTCTAAAAAGGATTAACCAAACAGCACCACAAAGTAAGACAGACATGCCTTGAATATAATAGAGTTAGAATAATTTGGACAGAAAACTTCTAAAGTTATCGCAGGATCCCACTTTATGTGCCAGACTGACTCGGACTGACTGACAGATGTACAGACACATTTGGAACTTATAATAATAAATTGAGCCGTGCCATGAGAAAACCAACATAGTGGGTTTGCGACCAGCATGGATCCAGACCAGCCTGCGCATCTGTGCAGTCTGGTCAGGATCCATGCTGTTCGCTAACAGTTTCACTAATTGCAATAGGATCTGAATGTGAAGAGCATGGATCCTGACCAGACTGCGCAGATGTGCAGGCTGGTCAGGATCCATGCTGGTCGCAAACCCACTATTTTGGTTTTCTCATGGCACGGCTCAATTATGTAAATTCAGATTTGTATAAGAGAGTTTTTATACCAGTGGTGGTACACATATTTACCAGTAATGCATGATTTAATTTGTGCAATGAATTTCCACATTTATCTCTCAGATCTTTTATATAACTAGAGCATGGTAAAGAAATAAGATCCTTCAGTCAAGCTAAAGCCTGTATTTGTGTAAATGTTTAAGCTAGTATTTTATTGTCTAACTACTTTTATGAAAGAATTATAGTCCCAAATTACTCAAGCTGAAGATTATCAATAATTATTCTACCAGATATATTAATGATTTGCACAAGCAAGCTTCATAATTATTCTTGACTGGTTAAAGTCACAGATACTTGGGGTTTGGACCAGCTGCCACCCTGCCCTGGTTTCTCTGTAGAAGATAAGAGATCAGTGGGTATTTCTTTGATTTTAAAAAAAAGTGGACTGACTTTGATTAAAATGTTGTTTTTTTTTAGCTGTAACAGGTGTTGTTCTGACAATGGTCTTTCTTGCATTTGGCCAAATTGTAGACCAGAGCAGGGTCATAGCTGGTGCAAACCCCAAGTATCTGTGGTAAAAGTCATTCAAGATGTAACTTTTGTGCTATTCAATTAGATCTATATATAATCCACAGTTAAAAAGACCTGGAAAGAAATCACTTTTACATTAATTATACAAAAACTGAGAACTTCATTGTGACACTGAAATATTTTCATACAAACCCAGTTAAAAGATAAAATTCTTTTATGTTACAATATTATAATTCAATTCTGCTAACCTTAAAAGTGCACTGTCATAATAAGGTCAGTCACGTTTCAAGTTTATAGTACCGACAGACCATATGCCTGACTGATTCTACAGTAATTAACAGCTATTATTATACAGTCAATGTCAAAACCAACTACCAGTCAACAAATATCTATAAAGCAATACTGGTAATAGTTTTTTACTCCCTACAGTATTAAATGACAGGAACCTCTTAAAGGAACAAAACATACATTTTCAATTTGCTGTTTCCATGACAGCAGTGAGTGAAAAATGATTTACGTATCTCATGCACCATGGGCTTGTCTCACACTATAACACTGTAAACTCAGAAACTTATGTGCAGGGGTTTATTTTTGTTGTATTCATAAAAAATACTACCTTATGAAATTTGGAAAATAAATAATCATGTTATGATCATAGACAGCTCTTTATAGTAAGCATATACTGCAACTGTTCTTATTTATTATGTAAATCAATTCCAATTCTAAATTAAAAGCAAAGTTAATTCAGCCTCGTGAAACTATCTGATCTTTCAGTATATAAACTGCAGTAATAACAGCCACTTGTGTGCACTGTACTGAAGCAATTTCTCAGGCTCTGAGTATTTTTTTCTCAAATTAATCATTTTTCTGTTTTGCTCTTCTAATCAAGTTCTTGTGATTTCTTTTTGGAGGGACATTTTTGTCTTTACATAGAAAATTTCATAAGTTTAAAGCCAGACTTCAGAGGAATATCCTGTTAGTATCCAGTTGGTGTCCAAACTAACTGACTCCAACACTTTAACAAGAGGGCCATGATGGCTCACCTGAGTTGATCTGGCCTACTGACCTAGTTTTTGATCCCACATGACCTAGTTTCAAACTTGACTAGAGATCATCTATACAAACATTCTGACCAAGTTTCATATAGATTAGGTCACAACTGTGGCATCTAGAGTGTTAACAATTTTTTCCTTTGATTTGACCAGGTGACCTAGTTTTTTTCCCCACATGACCCAGATCCTAACTTGTCCTAGAGGTCATCAAAACAAACATTCTGACCAGTTTTCATCAGTTTCAAACTTAAACTGGGGACTCTAGAGTGTTAGCAAGATTTTCCTTTGATCTGAACTACTGGCCTAGTTTTTTTACCCCACATGACCCAGTTCCAAATATGACCTAGAGATCATCTATACAAACATTCTGACCAAGTTTCATAAAGATTGGGTAAAACCGAGGCCTCTAGAGTGTTAACAAGGCAAATGTTGATGGATGATGCACACGACGCATGTCGATGACATCTGATGCGAGACAATGACCGGTCACAACAATTCACCTTGAGTACTTCGTCTGTTTACCGTTACGTTCCTTTGCCAACTAACTGGTTCACAGGTTCTTCATTTCTAACTTGTAATTAGGGTGGTTGAGGTTTGTTCAAAAGGTAACATGGCACAAAAACCTAGCTATACACATACCTTTTGTCCGTTGCTGAGAGTGACTGTATTATTGTCTGGATCAAATGCTGACACATGTTCCTTATGACGATCACACTGTTTAGGGAGAACTTCACTCATTGGCATTGCTGATTGGTCAACTTTCTTGATACCTGCTCCAACCAGTGTCCACATAGGCTGGTAGTAGTGGTACTGTAAGCAGCAACATACAACATTAATAAGCAATTACACATGATGAATTAATTATTTCTGGTACTTTTTGGTTGGTGCATGTTGGCTGAGTAAGAAACAATACAATATATTCTATATGGCTGGCAATTAGCATATAGTATAGGCCTATTTGGCAGCAGATTCTGTACGGGTCTAATAACATATAGGCTTTAGGCAAACTTTATACGTGTGCTAAAATAAGGCTATCTAAATGGTTGGGCTGCAGTGAACCAGATTTATAAAATACTTTCAGTGAAAATCTAACGTATGTATTAAGAATGCAGTGGACACAAATATGTGTAAATGATTAGTTGTTAAAGTTTTTAAAACAAATATGATCCAAAAATGATTAACCACCTTTAAATCTAGATCTTAAGTTGTTTGTACTCCCTGTTTTTGACCTCCACTTTAACATCTTAAGATAGCAGAAACCATGTATACCAGTCAACTAGGTATTTACCACTAGCAGATCCAGTGGGTGGGGGTGCATCTGGTGTGCACATCCCTTAAAATCTGTCTAGCATTATGTTTTAACACTTTTTTCTAATTTTCTGTATTACTGACAAGCACATGCTCCTTGCATGTATGAAAACAAAATTAAATAGCTAACACTAGTTCTTCTTGCTTCACTGCACATCATCATTCATTAAAATTACATGTAAATGAAAACTTTTTGCTTATGTAACATTATTAATCATTTTTTCAAGGGGATTGAACTGTCAATATTTTCATTTATTATTATTTATACCACAGGCATAAGGAACAGAGCCAAACAATCATGTTTAATGTCTCCTTAAATATCACATAAAACTAAACTTAAAAAGTACTTTAAGGTCATGCTCCCTCCCTAACCTTAAAGTCCTGGATCCACCCTTGTGATTGTGAACGGGCATTAACGTGTCCTAGTATCTGAACTGTTAAGGTCAATAACCTGCATCAGACTATTCAAATGTATTTCATTCTCTATATACATGACCAGATCTTTAATATTGTGATATGTAATATTTAGTGTAATCAATTCAAGGAGAAAGTCTTAGCAGGATAAAAAAGGTTTAAAAGTCAAAAGTAAATGTAAGATCTCTAAAAGGGAGCAAAACTGTCAAGTCAAAATGAAGTTAATGACTAAAAAGGGGATGATGGGCAGTCTGGAAGGTGTGTGTGTGTGTGTGGGGGGGGGGGGGGGGGGGGGGGGGTGCACAGAATCTTCATCATATGTAATAAATTTGTGTTTATAATAATGTGATCATTCATGTGCTGTTGACCTTGTTTTGTTAGTTTCATTTGCCAGAGTGCACTTTATGATGTCATGTCCTATATAAGATGTACATTTAAATGGCAGCTGTTTAATAGTCTAACATAAAATCATAAGTTTGAGCTGTCTCTGCATGATTTTATAACAGATTATTTTGCCATAAAGCACACATATATCATTTAAAAAAAGTTTATGCAACCATATGGCCCATTAGCTCTACTCATTAGTATTGTCATACTAAGGCTGTATCAAATAAGTCATCTAATTAATACTAAATACAGATTATACATTGAGAAAAATGTGTTTTTGAACTGTATCTGTAAAACATCACTTACCTCTGCAGGCTCAATGACAGCAACTTTTCCTGCTCCCAGTGCACGACACGCACGTGCAGCAACTGAACATCCTCCTGTCCCTCCTCCCGCTATCACCAGCTTGTAGTGTTTTACATCCTTCCCTGATGCATTACTGTATTTGCGCACGAGTTGCACGAATAATGCACGCCCTGCACGAGAAGACATTGTTTATATATCTATTTTTGTTTTTAATATCTATTATTTGCTTAATGAAGATTTAAAACCACGGGATAGCACACGACCTGTTCGTTACAACTGATCGAAAACGCGCATGTTTTATATAAACCTATTTAAGTTCAAGGTTACACTATCAGTATACACTCACGTATATACTTCACCGTGTCCAACCGTTACTTTGAAAAACCAGATCAGTGATAAAATTGAACGATTTTGGTGATTTTGGGTAAGAAATCTGTATTTTTTAGTTATTTGGAAATTATTGTCAAGGACGACATATAGCGCAAAATGTGCTCCTAACATTTCGGAATACTCGTTGCTATTGTCTTCTAGCAAATCTAAGCACTTTTCTCAATCATTTTGGAAAATCGTGCGAATATATAGCAGGTAATCAATGCCGTGATTCAGAAAAAGCATAATTTCAAGTATTTTCTCCGATAAACATACTATATTATTATTTCCATGATATCACTGACACATTCCTGTAACATGTTTGTGCTACAAGTGATGAATAAGTTTCTTGGAAGACCGATATAAGGCGATTCGAATTCATGATCGAGCTGATCGGTAACACAGGAGTCACAGGATCAGCGACTGCAAAAATGCAAAATAACAGATAAATACTAGTTTCTTAAAACCGCTTCATTTGATCCGAGATAATGCGTTATTGAGCCCGCCCGCTTAGCTCAGTAGGTAAGAGCGTTGGTCTACGGATCGCGGGGTCGTGAGTTCGATCCTCGGGCGGGGCGTATGTTCTCCGTGACTATTTGATAAACGACATTGTGTCTGAAATCATTAGTCCTCCACCTCTGATTTATGTGGGGAAGTTGGCAGTTACTTGCGGAGAACAGGTTTGTACTGGTACAGAATCCAGGAACACTGGTTAGGTTAACTGCCCGCCGTTACATGACTGAAATACTGTTGAAAAACGGCGTTAAACCCAAAACAAACAAACAAATAATGCGTTATTGATCCGGGTTTTCAAAGTAACGTTTGGACACTGTGATACAGAGAAAATTCACTGTACTGAACACAGAACATTATTTAAACGTTTTGGAAGTGGGTCACGTTCGCACGACATAGAAGGAAACATGTACAACGATCAACTTTCATAATCAGTCACCAAGGCTTTCTAGATATTTTTTAACAGAAAACGTATAAACATAAACAACTGTAACATTATTTGATTAAGAATAACAAACACAATTTTGAACAGCCAAAGTCACAAGTCCCTTTATGTCATGTATGTCCACCGCAAGACACTGTTTCAAGATAACCGGGTAAAGTGTCACACTGTGTTTACTTGCGAACCACATGGTGCGACACTAAAAGTCAGGATTTAATTTTGGGATGGGAAGTACGATTAATACATCACTTATCCTTTATTTGAATGTCAGCTGGCTGTGTGAAACATGAATCTATGATTTTGAGCATATATGGTGGAAGACCCCAGGCGCCTCTCCAGGCGTCATTTCATCACGGTCGGGTACATGGGTAGGACCAAGACCTTCCGTTAGCCAGCTGGATGTTTTTTTTTTCACATGAAGAATTCTACGCCCCAAGTGAGGCTCGAACCCACATTAGTGAGGGGCAAGTGATTTGAAGCGCTTGGCCATGGGGCCCATAGGAAAAGCGTTTGCTATCTGACTGCGAACATTCGCGATATTAATGATGTAATGCTGTTGTGAGTAATGACTGTTGATATTTGCTGTAAAACCGAGATTCTGAAAACTGAGAATAAAATGAAAGTTTTACACAGTTTTGTTACCTTGTAGATCTATCACACGCTTGTTTTTTGGAGCACGTTATAAAGTCGTATCCAATATATATGCGACTTAAAATGGCGCTCTGACACCAATCAGGTACTCTGCGGCTGGACATAGTCTAAATAATTGTACTCAAGAGTTGAATATCGTTATATTTTTTGACTTGTCGGTATCCCCCTCCGAGAACTCTAGGTAGACAACGTGAAATATCAGAATGTAAAATCGGTCTACCCGAGGTCTCATTATTTAGACTACGGCTGGACATAAAGCCGTTGTGTTGACTTCCCGCCGTGATTTGACCGTTACAGTAAATTGTATTTCTTCTATATTTTGAATTCTTTACATTTCTAGCCACCAAATAACCCACAGCTTTCGAAAATATTTAGACTTTGCCGATGATATATATAAAAAACGATGTAATTATATATTTATTTATGATTTCTAAGGCATTTATAATCAAAAGTCATTGTATTGAGAGCATTGCTGAACTACGACATTCAAAATTGACTTACCTGTGTGGACTAAACGACAGCATCTTGTTCCAGTGCACGACAGGGAATCGTAATATGTATTATTTCTTTAAAACTCCGGCATAGCGTGCGACCTGTGCATTTACAAATGGTGTATGGGAAATTACTTTTAAAGATGTTGAAGTTCAAGGTTATTCTATTAGCGCACTCACGTTTAAATGAGAATTCACTGTACTGAACATATCTTACGCACTTAAAACGTACAGTGCCACATTATGAACCACATTTGTGCTACCGGAATCTACTGTCTCGCTAAAATAATAGAGCACACCAAAGAAGTATAAATACTTATTTTTATAGCTCTTTGAGCACACATGCGACATGGTATTAGAACGACATATAATATGCTTTCTGCACCTGGTTAACCTACAAACTTTTAACGTGGCATCATGGCCATACTAAACGTCATTTGAACGTACGATAGAACAGCATTCAGTTTGGACGGCAAACATACTCACTATTAACGATGTAATGCTACTGCGACATCGCTGTTATGATACGATCAGTCATCGAATGTGCTACTGATGTTTTATTTACGGGTGGCCTGAATATTAAATTGTCATATCCAATATAATGTACCTATGTCGAAATGGTTGTTTAGCCCGCCCGCTTATGTAGAGCGTTGGTCAACGGATCGCGGGGTCGTGAGTTCGATCCTCGGGCGGGGCGTATGTTCTCCGTGATTATTTAAACGACATTGCGTCTGAAATCATTAGTCCCCCACCTCTGATTCATGTGGGGAAATTGGCAGTTACTTGCGGAGAACAGGTTTGTACTGGTACAGAATCGAGGAACACTGGTAAGATTAACTGCCCGCCGTTACATAACTGAAATACTGTTGAAAAACGGCGTTAAACCCAAAACAAACAAACAAATGGTTAAATGGTTGCTTATGTAATATTATATAAATACTGCATTTCTGAGAGGGTGATTTGAAAAATGTTCACCTCGAGATACATGAATATCGACTGAGGCGTCAGTCGAGGTCTATATTCATACTTCCCGGGGGGGGGGGGGGGGGGGGGGATTTTTACCGAAAACATACATAGGTTAAAACATTAAATTTTACTGGAAAATCAACATACTGAGTTAAATGATTTTAAATGTAGATAATTAACAGACAGTAGGAGTCTTTACTAGAAAACACTCGGCTACTGTGGCGAATTTTTGTAAACTGAGACGTTTACATTGCGGTTTACGTGTCGAAACCTACATTCTAACACGATCCGATTCATTTTCCTATTAAACAAAGAAGGAAGAAAACAGTGAATTATTATACAACAAATCACTGTTCTGACGTCACAATTATTACGTCATGGCGTCAAACGGCATAGCGGCGCGCTGGAAAAGAAACCGGCTGAAAACGGGCAAATATTTAATGAATGTCGTCAAGGATGTACTTAAAAATCCTTGGTAACGTGTTAGAATCAAAATAATATATCTCATTTAGTGATTTGCTCTTAAATAAATTATTGTTTGTCGTTCAGATGCGTATTATTATATCACTCGGGCTGCGCCCTCGTGATATAATTCCTTCGCATCTGAACTCCAAACAATGATTTAGTCTACGACAAATCACTAGATGAGATATATTATTTCTTAAGCAAAATCATTGGGGAATGGCCATAACTTTTAACTTGTGTCTTAATGAAGAATGAGCACTAATTGTCCTAGTTTTCTTAATTTCCTATCCGATGATCATACTTTCAATGCAAAATTTGAGAGAAAAACATAGTTTTCGAAATTTTTGGCACAAAGAGCAAATCATAAAAAAAAGAAAAATCGGCAGGGTTCACACATGCATGAATACTAGACTATGATATATTCTACTTTATTATAAGCGTCTCGTCAAAATCCAAAATAACGTTGTTGCGCAAATACAAAAAATGTACAATGATTTTTCCGTATGACATATTAACCACTGGAGAATATGATATATCATTCTAGTTAAACTAATGTGAAATTTGCATTGGTTATTTATGTGAGGTATGATAAAGAAACAGCTTATGTTCCACAGCTATCAACATAACTTGTCACATGATTAATCGGATTATCTGATTACTGGTGTACGAAAACAACAATAAAATACGTATAATCACCACACGAGGCCTACATACTTAAGTTACATTTTTTTAAATGCCGGGCAGACAAAGTCCCCTAACTGCTAGCATAATTATTGCAAAATGTGAGATTTCATTGCGAAGAGACAGAAAAACACATGTACATCTTTACAGAAGGCTGAGTATTTAGAGAAACACTAGTATGGACAAGAGGAGACACCGTGCTCAAGTTGTTGTGTTGTTGTTTTTTTTTGCACAGAAAACATGTCAGAGATATAGGTCTATAATTTGCTGGATTTGACCTGTCGCCTTTCATGTAAACTGGTGTTACATTAGCAGACTTCCATTGTTGAGGTATGACTCCCTCGACTTCTTAAAGATTTCTAATATAGGCGAGAATTCTTGAGCTATTTTTTAAACGTTATTGGCTTTACCTTATCCGGGCCACTCGCCAAGTATCAAATGTTGTTCTCTGGGTGACAAGTTTACCATTTCACTGAGATTTGCATCAGGAAGTGTTTCTGTAGTATGAAGGGTGCTTACAATCTGAGGAGCGGCTAATATTGTCCCGTTTCATGTTTGGAACATTCAGATCACCTCCCAGACATACCTGTATTTGTGCTTTTTGTTGACCTTTTCCAGTGATTTAGCAAATTCCTCTGAACTGCTTGGATATACTTCTTGAGGCCAGTACCGTCCAAGAACAGACTCAATTAAACCGAGCCTGCAACATTTTCGTTTATGTCGTGTTGGGCGACCTGTGGTTTTCCACTTTTTTATTTAGTAAGCATCAATAACCAATGAAATGCTGATAGTTATATTAAGCACCAATAACCAATGATTTGCAGATAGTAAGCACCAATAACCAATGATTTGCTGATAGTAAGCACCAGTAACCAATGGTTTGCTGATAGTAAGCACCAATAACCAATGATTTGCTGATACTAAGCACCAATAACCAATGATTTGCTGATACTAAGCACCAATAACCAATGGTTTGCAGATAGTAAACACCAATAACCAATGATTTGCTGATACTAAGCACAAATAACCAATGGTTTGGTGATAGTAAGCACCAGTAACCAATGGTTTGGTGATAGTAAGCACCAATAACCAATGATTTGCTGCCTGTTAGCTCTAATTCGATCCAGAGATCTTCAAAGTTCAGGAACTCTGGCATTTTCTGTGCTTTGATGCAGTCTCTCCTTCAGTGATAATGTTATTTTTCATAGACAGTTTTTGATTGTGACTTTGGGCAGGGTTTTTCCTTTTGGTGTTGAGGTGTGAGCCATGAAGAACGAAAGATTACTGGGGTTTGATTGATTTAGGATTTCAAAGGGATTGGAATGTTCAAGGGAATCTAAACTAGGAATTAAATGTATGGTGGCATTAGTATTTTCACAAAGGGAACACTTACAGACCCCAGTTCTCCTTGTCGGTGATACATTGAGTCGTCAATGTTTTGGCAGTTTGCATGGTACCAGGTCATACACATATCACATTGCACAACTTTGCAATACCATGTTACAGGAGTTTGACAGTTTCCACAGGGGAACACTGTGGAATTTCCCTCAAGATACTGTTCTGCTCGGACTGGAGCTGGATTGCTTAGACTCAACATCTAGGGATAAGGTTAGGAGCATACATATGAAGAACAACATATGGATTTGCACTTGTCTTTACCTTTTTCCTTGTAAATTTGATGATGGAGGCCTACATTCACGGTACTGGGCGTGGGGGGGGGGGGGGGGGGAATATTACTACACGTGTGCAGAAGTATTTAAACGAAAAAAAACTGTCACGTTATATAGAACAACAAACCGTAAAAATCATTGAAATTTTCATTTATCATATTTTTTAAATTTTAGATAAGAAAAACTATAATCATTAATTAAGTGTGAGCTTGACCTTTGAGGTAGTGGTCTGGGTCTTGCACGCTATATTTTAGTCCCAGTTCGTTACTCGTAGCTACAACATGTATGCATACAAGTTATCTATATAGTTACTGCATTCAGTTTTCTTAAAAATCCCTAAAAATCCCTGTCTCTACATTAAAATTATTTCTTCAAAGAGATGTTTTTTTCCGACCACCTTGACATTTGGTTAAATGTCTGCATGTCGTTTAAATAATGTGCATTGGGGTAATTTTGTTATCAACAACAACAACAACAACAAGAGTCCGGAAAAGTTTCCAGGAGGTGATTTTTCAAACTCTGATTCAAACAAGATACAAATTTTATTTAAAATCGGTATTACATATATAGACAACATTAACTATGTATAGCTATTGACCGACAAACACTAACTTTTGATATCATATGAAATTAGGCGCTGCTTATCCGACGGGAAGAATTATAGTGGTTTCGTCAAATCACCGGTTCGTCATACTTAATTTATATAGTAAGTGAGAAGTGGTTTCGTCATAAAGACTTTATATAGTTAATAGCATAATAGGTCAATACAATGGAAGATGATCGCACCTATTTAATGGCAGTTAATCTCGATGATTGCGTTAAAGTAATTCGCACATACTTAATCGATAATGTTACTCAAATTGCAAATGAGTTATTAAAAATTATTGTGTATTAAAAACGAGTTCTTGATAAATATTACGTTTCTGAAATAGACGGCTCGATCTATACTTCATTTCATGAAAAAAAATGAATGATTAGCGAACAATATAAAGCTGATTTTGATCTGCACTGGTCGCGAATGCAGGTACATACTTGCGATTAAGATGTTGATAATTAAGGGATGCTGTAAGAAATATGTACAATTTTGGTAATATGAATTATCGGACTTGTATTAAATTACATTAAAAATTTGGCAAACAGATATATTTACATATCTAAAATATGAATGTTATAAATGTACCAATGGAAATAAATTGTGTCTATCTTCACATTTACTCTTATAATTTTGTATTTGTAGAGTAAGTATTTGTTTGCCATAATACTTATTTTACACAACTTCAATTACGGCCTTTAATTAACGCAAACTATACGTTGTTTTTAGCTTATGAACATCGTTAGCTTGTATGTTTAATTATCCCCGCGTAAGTTTGTGAACATCGTTAGCTTGTATGTGTAATTATCCTCGCTTATTAGTTTGTATTTGGTTATGGTTTGTCATCAGTTTGGTTATGGAAGCTGGAACTTACAGGGTTGTCATGATATGTATAAAAGTGCATTGTGTATTGACTGTGATATTAATTGCTTCTTTTTCTTTTTCAGAGTTTACATGGCATATGCATTATAATGTATAAAATTGTAATGTGTATTGAATGTGCTATTGATTGCTTTTTTTTTTCTTTTTCAGAGTTGACATGTGTATTATAATGTATAAAATTGTATTTTGTATTTAATGTGCTTCTTATTTTCATTGTTGAATGTGTGTCTTTTGTGATGATGTAAATAAATGTAAAAATATAAAACGGTTTGTTTTTCTTCTGCAAATACATTTTGATGATATATTAATTTCTAATTAGAAACATCTACGAAATGTCGGGAATTTAATGAGCAGAATGTGCCACAATTAGCACCTCACTGACATTCTAGAAATGCAAGGAATTTAGCACATTTTAAGTACCGTATAATAATCATCGATCATCAGTTAAGCTTTGGGGACAGTTACGCTAACTTCTTAAGATAAGAATTTTAATTCTTCTACTATAAATATACATTTTGTATATCTAAATTTTACTTTTTATAGTATTTGTTTTGTTTTTTTCTTATCAAATTCATATTTTCAAAATAAATTTAAAATGTTTTAATTCTCAATAGAAATTCTTAATTTTTTATTAATTCAAATTTAACATTTTGAAAAATAAATTGTCTTGCGTCGAACTTAACATTTGTAACCAGTAATAAATACATAAGTTTCGTCCATAAGAATTAGTTTAACAAAAACTAAATCTCTATATATCTTAAACATCGATCGGCAATTATATCATTTATTTTTCTTTTCATTTTCTGTATAAATAATTAGCTTTGAAATTATCTTTACAAAATTAACAACTTGTTTGCCACACAAAGTACATCAACAATAAAACGACCAACAAACAATCATTATTACACTATAACAATAAGTATGACGAAACCACTTCTCACTTACTATATAAATTAAGTATGACGAACCGGTGGTTTGACGAAACCACTACCATCCGACGGGAAAACCCGAATCATAAACGGACCCCATTCACTATCGATGTAACTCATTGCAGACTAGAGAATTGGCTAATGCTCATCCTGCATAAAATTTTAGCACTGATTTTCCCTTCACACAGGTAGCGCCCCTTCACACAGGTAGCGCTATTTTGCAAATGAAAATTCTACATACTGGTACTGATGATAAACCCGGACAGATGATAAAGTCGAACACCTTGAAAATATTCGATTGCAATCGGTTATTTATAAAATTGAACACACCATCTAATAGTTTCCACTTACAACACCAACTGGTGTAAACAAAAACAAAATTGGTAAATATTCTGTGTAACTAAATGACTTACATAAATTTGTATAAAAAATATTTATCCAAAATTACTGGGGAAGAGGGTGTTTTTTTGCGCATGCTCACTGTCGAAACATGAAGGCCTGACATTTGTTAACTTTTCAGTACTTTATCAGGAATGACTGTTGCAGCTTTTTGGGGAAAGTTTCAATATAATAATACCAAGAAAAGTTATAAATGACAAAGGGTTCGAATTTATCATCAGTCAACGTTCATAAAGTCCCCTTTATACATACCCCTTTCAGGCCCTCACTTCGTGTGAGTTTGCTTACTAAATATAAATTTGGATTATGTAAAGTTTTCAGCAAAGGTTAAGCTTTATTTTGATACCGACCATTGATTTCAATTTGCAGAAATAAAAAAATTACAGGTAAAAAACCTCATTTTCTGTTCGGGTTTATCATCAGTACCAGTATTAAAAATTGTCAAAAAGAAAGAGAATCACAGATTGTTTCCAAACTTCCCAATCAGAGCCATCAAAACTTCAGTTTCACTTCGAGGGTCCTCTTGCGAGAATTTGGTGCAAGTGAAGCATACTAAGATGTAAGTGAAGAGTCTTTTCTAAAATGACAAATTAGTCAATAGTGAGACAAGCTGTAATTCATGAAAAAAGTTGTAAGTGACCAAAAAAGGGATCTGCCAAATAAAAAATGTATTGTAAATTATGCTGTGGACAAGAAATATGATGGGCAGATTTGACCTTGACCTTTGAACTACCACCCTGGTTTAGGCACTGCACATCGTCTCATCACCACTTACATACATATGATGTTTGAAGTCTTACCTTGAATGGTTATTTTAAGTTATGCTTTGGACACAAAATATGATGGGCTTTTTTGACCTTTCAGCTCAATTTGTGACCTTGACCTTTGACCTACAGAGACAGTTCAAACGCTGTGAACATTCTCTCATTGCCATCTACCTATATGCCAAGTTTAAAGTCAAACTTTTATGTTTATAAAGTTATTAAGTACTTTTTTCACGAGTTCGCTGGACGCACTGGTCGAGAGGGTTAAGACGTTTTCCTATGGGGGTGAAGGCCCCTGGTTTGTATCCTGGCTACTCTCATTGCGGTGTGTCCTGCAGGTCAAAACGTACCCAAACCAAAATGTGCCCATGTTTTCCTAATCACTGGTGAATTATTTTTAATGTAAAAGGGTATACATTCTATTTCAAGGTTTTTATTAGTTAATTGAGAGTCAAAACAAGACAGATATATTTCTTCGCTCTTTCGCTTGCTCCTGATTTTCTCAAAACAAAAAAATATTTAAATAATTTTTTCGCTTGCCGCCTCAATTTTTTCATAAAAAAATCTGATGAACAACTTTTCAGTTTGGTGTGGCCAACAACTAAAAAACGCCACATTGGTTGCATGTACTACATACCCTGCACAATAAGGTAGTGGACCGTCGTGAAACTCCGCCCCGCCAGGTCAAATAAAGTGCACAATAACAGATTCAGACTAACTTAACACAGAAACAGCAACGATACAATAAAATGAAATGCTGTAAAAGTTCCATACAAACAATTAAAACAATGCTGAACTTATTTGAATAAAATGTACATGTTTGACATGGACTCCATAGCTTTAATTTTTCAATGAAAGTGCCACTGAATGTATAAACTTTGAAATTGTTTTAAGAGTTTCTGGTTGATGATGGTAAGCAGCATTTCATTCCATAATTTTAGACCAGAGTATGCAAGAGATTTACAAAAAAATTCTACATTATGATTCAAGGCTGGTTACCCAACACGGGTGCCACTAAGTGCCTGCATGTTCAATGTTGGTTGATACGGTAGTTTATTTTGAGCATTCTTGACAAAACCACAGTTTAGTTTTCTGTGCACATGTAATTTCGGCACAGTGGAAGTGCTGCCAGCTTTAGCAAAAGTGGCATCCTATGCATCTAGTGTCCAGTACTTCAAGGCAAGTTTTGCATGCCCATTGTCTACATTTAGCCTCATCCACCAGTTCATTAACAAGTTCAGATGTCTAATTCACAACACCGTAATCGCCGTGTTGATATATTGTGATGTTGCCACAATTTCATTTTTGGTGATTTTCATGGCCATCTCGTGTAATAATGTGTTGTTCCACTGACCATTTATGAATGATCCTAGCCTGTCCTGATTTGTTTAACTTGTCAAAAGGACGTTAAACTTTAAAGTTCGTTTTAGTTTATGCCTTTTCCTAGGAACCACAATGACTGTCAATTTAGACTTTTTGGAACAGCCACACTTCTTTATATTTAGAGGTAAAAAAATATCCTTGATACTGTCTCTGTCTTTGTTCTTACATACTACAGTTTCATTTTCATTTATTTGAGATATTAATGTTGTATTCAGACATATGGTACTTTTTAAGTGTTACTTTAATTCACGTTTCCTTCAGTTATGTCTTTGTTTCCATGCCCAGTTGCTACTACAGTTTCATTCCCTTTCTAAGTAACTCTGAGTCAGATAAGTTTTCATTTTCGTCTTCATGCCTGCTTGTTTTCAGATGGTACCAGTTTTATTTTCATTCACATTTGAGCCAGCTTAGTTTTCATTTTCATGTGTGTTTACAATACAGTTTCTCCTACTGTTAAATTAAGTTTCATTCATTTGATTAAGCTTCAGTTTGATTTTCATACTCATTGTCACTTGTTATCGGTAACTCTTCAGGGAATATTTTGGTCGCAGTTACTTCAGTGGGTCAATCTCATTGTCATCTGCTTCCTGTTCTAAGTTAGACATGGTCTGTATAACAGTGTCATTGTCACTTTCCCACATTAATTCCTGTAATGGACCTAATTTAATGTCGTAGAAAGCTCCTGTGCTTTTTGGCAATGCAAAAGGCTAGTCTATTTGTTACATGAAACACATTTTTATACATTTGTCGCTGAAAGGATGGGTTAAAAGAGCAGGTATATCACTTTACACCATTGAGATCCCAAGTAATAATTTCATGTCCACCTGTCTGGTATGTCAGCATATGTGCAAACAGATACACCTGTTAAAAAAAAGAATGTCAATCAAAATTTCAGAGGTGGCTCAATACATTTTTCTTTTCATCTGCTTTTTTTTTCAAGGTATACTAGCTAAAGGAAGTAGACCAGACTTGATAAGCATCATAATTGGGGCAAAACCAATGTAACAAGATGTCAGAAATTGGGACCAGTCAGGAAGATGTTGACATTCTGAGACAACCAGATGTGTGTGCTGCTGTAAGGGAGGTAAGAAATCCACTTTTTTTCTGATGTCGTGGACCGAAGATATTTTAATTAAAGCTATGAGCTAATAGTATATTATGTTCAAGTTGTTTATATTTGCACTTATATATATATATATAGTACTGACATAATACTTATTGAAGCAAAAACACAACACACAGATAAACCCATTGGTTTCTATCTGAATGTCAAAACGATGTAAGACTTTCTGAATGTTAATTGTAGATTTTACAGAGTGTTTTATGCCAGTCACGGAGAACAGGTGTTCATGTCAGCATTAAATCAACCAAAAACAGCCAGAACTCACCAAGAAAATCATGGTTCTATGTTAAAGGTATGATTTTAAAAAGTCTCAAAATTTTGCCTTTAGTAAAGACATTATGCTCAAATCATGTGAGCCTAAAATAAACATGTTTGTGAGTGTAAACACTGCTGTGTGTTTGGGTAAAAATAATACAGCAATACATTGTATCAGTGAACAGGGCTTGAATTTGAAACTCACAAACGCGCGAAATGCTAGGGGAAAATAAAAAAGCTCGATTTAGCAGTTTTTCAAGAGAAAAGTGAGTGCAGAGAAATGGAAGATGGGTGGTTCTCAAAATAATGAGGTCTTTTCTTTTTTCTCATCTTACTTTAATTCAGTTCAAATTCAGAAAATGTATTTGGGAAAATAGATCTGATGTGAAACTTTCAGCTTTATGGTTCAGATAGCTTTTAAGTTGTATTGAATGACGTAGCTGAATTTGTCCCCTGTGCACCAAAAGTGTGACATTTTAAACATGAAGGCTTATTTTTTAATTTTTCAATTGTGCTTTACTTTTTCAAATCAATTTTTATTGTCATTATAAGCTTAGTTTTTGTCAAGCCTGCTTGCAGAATCAAAGACATAGTTGTCCAAATGGCTGTTCAGTGTATGTGCGTGCATAAGTGTGTGCATGCATCCGCATTTGTTTGTCTGGAACATAACTTTGACATGCATGGAGCAATCTTATTTATATTTGTATAAATTTTAACCTCAGTGAGACCGAGTGTCATGTGCAAATTTCAGGTTCCTATCTTAAAGGTCAGGGTCACAGTTGAAGGCCAAAGGTCATGTTAGATCTTGTCCAGTCCATAACTTTGACATACATTGAGGAATCTTGTTTTATATATTTGGTGTGAATGTTAACCTCATTGAGAGTCATGCGCAAACATCATGTTCCTATCTCAAAGGTCAAGGTCACAGTCAAAGACTATGTCAGATCTTGTCAGGCCCATAACTTTGACATGCATTGAGGAATCTTGTTTATATTTTGCATGAAAGTTTAACTCAATGAGACTGACTCTATTTCAAAGGTCAAGGTCACAATTAGGGGTCAATGGGTGGTCTCAACATGTTGCACATTGGGATCTGGTTTATGTAATTAAGCTCAGTACATTTTGAGTAAAATGGCCTTCTTTCATGACTTAATCTTATTCTTACCAGTATTTCACATCATGCAGGACCCGCTCTGCAATGGCTAATGGCTAATGAAATGCCACTTTGGCTACAAATTTAATGGTCCATTTTGCAATTTTAACCATATTTTTGTATGATTTTAACAGCTTTTTCTTTATTTGGCTACATCCAATTATTGGCCAGGGCGGGCCCTGGCAACATGTGATGGAACCCCATGCAAGAAGAATAGTGAAAAAAAAACAGCTATATAAACTGTTAAAGGAATAATGCCAAAGAAATACAATAAAGTTACAGTAACTGTTTAGTGATAACATGCAATTGTTTAGATAATTCCTGCATGTTGTTGGGGATAAAATTCCTTAGATGATATATCACAGTTCTTCTGTCTGGTGAGCTAAATGTCCTGGAGACCAATTCTAATATTAGATATTACAACAAAACATATGCAATTTGTAAAAAGAAAAGTCCTGTTAACAAACGAAATATAAATGTCAGAAATGAAGTTCTTTTTGTGGGATTTCATGCAAAATTAAACAACAGAATAGGATCAGTAAATTAACCATGAATTGCTAGCACCATCCTTGAATTTGCCTGTCATATTCTGTAGTTCCATTTTACATGAACTCCCAACCCCCATTGCCTTTCAACAAATAATTTCTTAAATATTTTCTATCAAAATCTATTTAAATCTGTGTTTTTCTACATTGAATTATCAAACTTGTATGAAGAAAAAAATCTTAGCTAAATGCAAGATGATCCTTGTAGCATAATCTGAAAGCACAATATCTCAATACAAAATCATTTTGCTTTGATTTATTGATGTTAATTAATTGGATGTCAAATTGACTTATTATTGTGATTTATACTTACAAAGAATTGAAATGTGTAACTTCAAACTAGTTTTATAATTTAGAGAAAAATGTTTGTTATACCCCCACAAAACGAAGTTTGGGGTGGTATATAGGAGTTTGCTTGGCGGTCAGTCGGTCGGTCAGTTGGTTTTGGTGGTTCCGGATGATAACTCACGAAAGGCTTGACTGATTTGAATAATTTTTGGTACGCAGATGTAACATCAGAAAATACAGGTCAAGTTAGAAATTGGGGTCAATAGGTCAAAGGTCAAGGTCACAGTGACCCTGAACAGTTAAACAGTTTCCGGATGATAACTTGAGAACGCTTGGGCATATTATCATATATTTTGGTACACAGGTGTAACATCATGAAATACAGGTCAAGTTCGACTTTGGGATCTGTAGGTCAAAGTTCAAGGCCACAGTGACTCGGAACAGTTAAATGGTTTCCGGATGATAACTTGAGAACACTTGGGCCTAGGATCATAATTTTTGGTACACAGATGTAACATCATGAAGTACAGGTCAAGTTCGACTTTGAGGTCTGTAGGTCAAAAGTCAAGGTCACAGTGACTCGGAACAGTTAAACGATTTCCAGATGATAACTTGAGAAGTCTTTGGTCTGGGATCTTAAATCTTTGTACACAGGTGTAACATGATTAAATACAGGTTATGTTCGACTTTGAGGTTAGAAGGTCAAAGGTCAAGGTCACAATAACACGAAACAGTTAAATAGTTTCCGGATGATAACTTGAGAATGTTTGGGTATAGGATCATGAAAATTGATAGCGAGGTTGGTTATGACCAGCAGATGACCCCTAATGATTTTGAGGTCAGCAGGTCACAGGTCAAGGTCACAGTGACCCGGAACACTTAAACGGTTTTCGGACAACATCTTCACAACCCTTGGGACTAGGATCACGAAATTTAATAGGGAGGTTGGTCATGACCAGCAGATGACCCATAATTATTTTGGGTTCCAAAGGTCAAAGGTCATTTAAACATTTTCCAGACAATAACTTGAGAACGCTTGGGCCGAGGATCATGAAACTTTATAGGGAGGTTGATCATGACCAGCAGATGACCTCTATTGATTTTGAGGTCAGTAGGTCAAAGGTCAAGCAAGTTAAGCTTTGACATTGGCTTAGTTCTGTGACAAGGTCATATTGTGGGGGTATAACTCATCACTCCTCTAACAACTCTAGTTTGGCTTGTAGAACAAGTAGAACATTGAAACAGTTTCCTGAGGTTTGAGTCTCAGTCATTTTGTACATTTTTTGGGCCTTGTGAAAAACTATCTATTTTAAGCTCAGCTGTTTGAATTTTTTTTCAAGTATAATGTTCTCCCACTCTGCCTCGTATAAACTAATTGTAATGTAGGCTAAACCTATTTAAGTCGGAACCTGGAAAATAGCACAACACAGTCTTTAAAAAGAAGTATTAACGTTTATTTTTCACTGTCCAAGCATAGAATGATGATATTTACAATGATACATTATATACGAAATACATGTTAAAGCATTTACAAAGTTACACAAGTTACAAAGTTACCAGTAACACTGTAACAGGTTACATTTTATATGACATAGTCATTTTATGAGTATTTTGTAAAACCTGTTACATTCAATACGAAATGGGGAATTTCGCTAAGCTGTAAGAGGTACATCAGTTACGGATTAACTATTGCAACACGGTAACTAAGTCAAAATACACTAAATAAATGTTGTTTTCTTATTAAGATCTAAATAGAATATTAGAATAACTTTAGAACAGATTAACAGATTGGCAAATAGACTCAATTATTTCTCTTCAATAATTAGCTTTCTTTCAAAGTAATTATATATCCACCATTTTAGCACAAAGCATCGAACCATTTCTTCTAAATGTTATATTGAACATTTCCCTTGTCAAATTACTTAAACATAATTCTTAGACATTTTAACATTAAGTTCTGATTCTAACTAAAATGGGTTAACAAATCAAATGTAATAAGTGAGTTATTTGCTCAAAACGAATATAGCAGTTACACATGTACATTATTTAAAATTAAGTGTAAGTCTGATGATGCCATTAATAAAAGCATTTCCTTCTATAAACAAAAAATATACATTTGGCATTTCTACAGAAATTTACTTATAAAAATTCACCTAAATGAAGATATCAAAATAATACCAAAATTTACTTAGTCAACAGTTAAGTAAAAGGAAAAATAGTAAAACTCACATACCTGGAAAATAGCACAACACAGTCTTTAAAAAGAAGTATTAACGTTTATTTTTCAATGTCCAAGCATAGAATGATGGCTGGACTTGAAAAATTCATATATTTAAAACTGTGTTTGCTTTCCAAGAGTATCTGATTGGTTCATCTGAAAAAAGATGTCGAGTTTCCATTGGTCGATTACGATTCACTTCAACCGTTTTAGAGCGGGAAGTGTCCATTTAATTTAGAAATGCCTAACTTGGTTACATTTTTGACTTTTTACCTATCTCTGTCTGTCCAGACAATTTACAGCCTAAAGGTGTTACATTAAGGAGTAAATAACTCTTACATATTCAGACTTAAAAATGGCCACAGTTGTCAACTGAAGACAATATACAAAGAAATAAACTGGCCATTAAATGACTATGTTTGACAGACAGTAGAAAAATAAGATATTTCTCAATAATTTAAAACTGTAACAATGAATTTCAGAAGTTTTTCAAAGTCTTTGGAACAAATTTGATAATTGAAAAACGAACTCTACAGATTCAAAATCCTGACTTTAAGACAAACATTTTAATACTAAACATGCTTATCAAATCTTAAGAATTAAGAAAATGTGTATTTTAGTGATACAAATATGTAACTTAATTATGATGCATTATATAATTTTATCTAAGGAAAAAGGTGCATCATAATACAAGTAGTAGAGTTTTTGTTGTCACCCTTTCCTCATCATCAGTGTCGGCATCAGCAACACGAAGGTTTTGCATATAAGCAGGTTTTTCTGAACTACTAAGTCACATGTTTTCAAACTTCACACATGCTTCTCGAATGATCTCAAAGGACAAGTTAATAGCTCTAGCTGTTATTTTGTCAAATTATTCCCCCTTAAAAAGTTGGGTCAGAGTTTTTGCATGTAAGCAATTTTCTTAAAATCTACTGGGACAAACATATTTAGACTTCACACATGTCTTTAGCATCATGGAATGACCTTAAAGGACATTTTGCATATTTTGATGAAATCTAAATCTAGGTTTTAATTTTGCATTTTAAGGTAGTTCTGCACGTTTGATGGCATAACATCATTTTTCCGGAAAACGTAGAATAAAGACTGGATTCAGAGTACGGAAAACGACAATCATTTTATGAATAAATCACAAACTGTGAATAAGTTTATTCTATGGCACTGTTGCTATATTTCTAAAGTCAAAATATGATATATAAACTTATCACACGTTAAATAATGTAAATTATTTTGAATAAAAATAATTTTATTTATTTTCGAGAAATCACGTTATTGGTTGCTGGGCAAAACAATATAGATTTATAACTGGTTCCATAGCTTTTCTTTATCTCCTGGGTACCGACATTTTTTAAACCCGGTTTCAAGTTTAATACGCATGATCAGGTATTGTACTATAAATACCGCCTAAACCCGTGGCTCTTCATTCACTTTGCATTACACATGGTTGTGACAAGAGAAAATTTACCAAGGCCAGGGGAAGAAAAGTTTTTCAGGCTACGCTATAAAGAACCATTAAAATGCCACGCGGTCGCCGGAGACAGGCACAGGCTAGCGTGCATTACCGAGCAGGAGAGAGACGTTAAAACAGGGGGAGGAGGAAAAAAAATGCGCCAAATGTTCAGCGTAATCCGAGAAGGAACGCTGCCAGAGACGAGCAAAATGCCCCAAGGTCAAAGAAAGGGTCAGGGACGCCAGAGGCCCAGAAAAGGCCTGCGGCTGACCTCGAGGACGACCATGTCCCGTTTCTTTAAAACAAAAAATATGCAAAGGGGAATTTGTAACCTAGCGTTATGCTAAAAGGGGGCAGTAGAATTATCGGGATTTTATTCGGGTTAGCGTTTTTCGTTTAAATTCGAAGGTCATATCGAATCAACAAACAAAGAATGTAAAGAAAAAATTACAAACATAGGAAATGGACGAACGCTTTCAAAATCTATACACCCATTACTTAGCACACTTTGCAGATAAGTGTACGAAATGTTACACTACATGTTTAACATTAGAGAATGTGTTACGCCAAGGCGATTTTTTCATGGAGAACGAAATGATGAGCAATTTCGCCTTCGCCAAGCAATTTCCCCAGCCCCTTGGTCAAAAATCAATAATGACTTGGTGGCGCTGCATGCAACTGCAACCCACTCATAACAATACATATATGTAGGTCGGTACACGTGTCAAGACTTTAACAGAGGCAACTGTACTTGGCAAAATTGCAAATTTCCTATGTATGCTCAAAATGTTCGGGGCCCCATCCAGACATCACATGCTCTAAACAAGGTTCATTGTAATGAACCAGTCTGGTTACTCACTGGGTGGGCAGTTTCGCCCAACACAGCGAATCTTTTCGCGGCAGACCTTGTTAGACGGGGGCAGTTACGGAGGCCCAAGAAAAAATTAACATTTCTTCAAAACCTAGCTCTTCACCGAACAGATTTAATTTGGACGTTCTAATTTGGCCCAAAACACCAGTAAACGTAACGCCCTTAAAAAGCATTTAAAAAACTATGACGTCACCAAGCAGATTTCCTATTAGATGGATTATGAATGGTTTTTCGTTACAGTATGCGGTCCACGTATCGCACGGGTTTTCAAAAATTTGCGTTAAACTTTGTTAAATCCCGATATCATAAAAACTACAATACAAAAAAAAAATTTAAAAAACAGGTAGGGTGGCTGGCCCATTCAAAAAAAGGCCGTTACCTAATTAATCATTTCCCCCATAGGATTAGTGCCAAAGAAAACACCGGGAAAGGTATCGAATGATACATCCTTATCATATCCGTCAGGAGATTCGGTGAACGATTACATAGACCCTACTTTGTGTTCTGTACAATACACACACTTCGACGAAGCGGTGAATTAGTACAGGATTTGGGACGTAATTGAAAATTTATTAAAAACTGTATTAAAAGTGCATATAGGCTAATACCTATAAAACTGACTGATTTGAATTATTAGGCTTCGTTTTGAAGAAAAATATTATTTTGATAAAGCGCTTCCTTTTGGTGCCTCAATCAGTTGTATCACTTTTGAAAGATTTGCAAGATTTCTTGAATTTTGTGTCAAATCGAAACTCAAATCAGGTGGTCTATTACATTATTTAGACGATTTTTTGGGCGGAGACAAATAAAACGTATCATGTACTGCTGCACTTCAAACGTTTTAGGAGATACCATGATAGAATTAGGTGTGCCTTTGGCCGAGGAAAAAAGGGGAGGCCCCGGGACTGAGGTATTAGTTTTTCTAGGGCTGGAGTTAGAC
Source organism: Mercenaria mercenaria (assembly GCF_021730395.1). Lineage (NCBI taxonomy): Eukaryota > Metazoa > Mollusca > Bivalvia > Venerida > Veneridae > Mercenaria > Mercenaria mercenaria. The sequence goes on along the minus strand of NC_069361.1, from coordinate 16,414,572 downwards.
TCAACCAAATGCCGTTCGTATCCATCTTCAAAAATCCAAGAACTAATGCAAAAAAATTAAAGAAATTTTGCTAATCCAAAAACAACACTAAAGAAAATACAATCACTTATGGTTCTCTGACTTTTGTTGCCGCGCAATCACTATGGGTAGACCCTTTTATCCGTCGTTTGATAAACGCGACCTGTGGATTAACGAAACCATATCATCATATAAGGATAAAAAAAAGAACTATGCTTAGATCTGTCAATGTGGGTTGATTTTCTTGCAGAATTTTAACGGAATTTCTGTATTTCATGACCGCTTTTGGGTATCGAATGCAGATGTCCAACTGTTTTTAGATAGCGCTGCTGGTGAAAACTTAGGGTTCGGCATATATTTTCAAGGTCACTGGTCGCACGCTAAATGGCCTAAAGCATGGCACGATTCGGGTAAATTAGGCAGATATAACAGTTTTAGAACTGTTTCCAATCTTAGCGGTACTGTATATTTGGGGTGCAGATTTTTCCAATAAAAAGATAAAATTCAATTGTGATAATCAGGCAGTAGTACAAATTTGAACAAATTAACTTCAAAATCAGAAACAGTGATGTGCCTGGTCAGGGGTATTGACGCTACGATTTTTAAAACTAAATATCTTAATTAAAGCTTTTTATGTCCTGGTCGTAAAACCCAAATCTGTGATGCACTGTCTCGTTTTCAGTTGAACAGATTCAGAAAAATAGTCCCAGACGCGGATCAAGAGCCATGTCCCGTTCCACACTTTCCCATGGAAAATCTTCGACGTCGAGCTAGACAGCTATTCGATAGGAATTGCATATAACTCCAGGTCAAAATATAACACAGCTGTAAATGCTTTTTATGAACTTTCGGTCTATTTATGGGTTAAAAAATCAACTACCTATTCCTGTCCAAACTTACGCTGTTTATAGCTTATTTCTTTGAGAAAGGACTCTCACCGAAATCAATATCTACTTATGTAGGGGCATCAATTTTTATCATAAACTTCACGGTTTTTTATGATTTTTAACAGTATTTTATTGTCAAAAATTGCTGGGAAAGGGTTTTCACAGGAGTCGCACTACACGAGATAAGCGTGCTCCGCTGACCAAGCCCGTTTTTATTCGCTGTTTGTAGGTCACTCTCGGAAGTATGTTATGACAACTATGAAGTAAAGCTATTTCACGCACTTTTTACCTTAGCGTATTTCCCGGGTTTGTTTCGGGTCAGTGAACTTGTTTAAAGTAAACAAACACCAGTCGAAATTGCATTACAGCGGGAAAGATTTATATGTTACGAAAGATGATTGTTTAATCATTCGATTACACCGTTATAAAACAAATCAAGGAGTAAACCGGTAAAACTTAAAGTTGCCAAAACAAGCTGACAATTTGTGCCCAGTCAAAGCATTTAAAAGGGAAATTTTTGTCAGTGAGGCCCAAACGTTCAAGCTCCACTTTTTGTCATCGGGGTGGGTCTGTTACACCCAGGACTCAATTCTCTGCAGTCTTAGCAAAGCCATCAGTAAAACCGGCTTTTTAAGTGCACGTACAAAACACAAGTTTTAGGATAGGTAGAGCCACTGATCTAGCTTCTGATGGATACCCGTCGGAAATCATAATGAAACTTGGTAGATGGACATCCAATTGCGTTAATCTCTATGTTCGAACAAGTATTAGCCTGGGAGGTCTTATAGGGTTTCAATACAGTTAGTCTGTTTCACAACAGTAGTAATTTACATTCCAAAAAGTAATGTTTTTTCATTAATTCGATTTTATCTCCGAAAAAGTTTATTCAGATGTCTGGGTTGTGGGCGACTCGATCCCGTTCTGGGCCCGGAGGTGATCAGCGTGTTTTGCTTACTTTTGTTTACAAAAACTGATAATTATAATGGAAACAAATATTGTTTCATAAAGTTTAATACATCTATTGTCTGGCGATAAGTTACAAGCACTGTATTTTCGGCGTTGGTTACTCTTATGTGGTTACTCTTATGATGTTATGTGGCTAGGGTTGAATAGGTTTGCCCATAGTACTTGGGGAATCTAGTTTTGTATTGCGTATTGCTTTGTATGCGTTATCAACCCCCTAGCATGCAACTTACTGCTTTCCTTCACGCAGTGGTTTTGGTATGTGGTGACTCGTCATTTCCCGGGTACCTGGATCGTGTTTTGGTTAAAAATATCATGCCGTGACTACTGGCCCCGAAGTTGCCGTGCATTGCCACTATTATGTTAAAGCTAGTCAAGTATTGCTACCTCGCTATGTCCGACAGTTACAGAGTTACGTTATGTTGAAATAAAGCAGTATGCTACCACTTAATGAGAGTGTAAATTATTTGGGACAGTGCAGGTTTGTGTAATAGTTTGCGATATTTGCAAGACGCGCCTGGTTCCTTCCCGGGTTTCGTTATCACAAATTGGCGAGATACCTTGTCAAGTATATGTTTTTTAGCGGCCATACAATACCCAAAAATTTTGTTTTTTTAGTAAATGTTTATTTGTTTGGTTTATGATATATAAAGTATTAACATTGTAAAAATGAAATACTACCGTGTAGTAATTAAAAGGTATAAAGCATGGTTTATTTGTAATCCTTCGAGTATTAAATAATTCAAAAAATAAAGTCTTAACATTAGCATGAAATGTCTGGTTTACTTTATTTGCTTGTTTGTTTTGGGTTTAACACCGTTTTTCAACAGTACTGGTTTACTTTAATCATGGTTAAATATCTCAAAAATAAGCACACGGACCTATACATTTTATTTCATCAAATTATAGGCCATGTCTTTATTTACAACTGTGAGAAGTTTCATCAAAATCTACATTGTAGAAAAATTTCTATTTGCGAAAATATTATGAAAGTTATGATTTTCCCATAGACTCCCATTATGAAATATTGTGCGAGGTCCCTATTTTTTTAAATCAGTCTAGCAAAAAATCAAGCACACACCCTATCTTTTTTATTTGCTGAATTTTCTAGGTACATGTATATTCTTAAGTTTTGAAAAATCAGAGTTTAATCAAATTCTACATTGTAGAAACAATTTCGATTCAAACATGCAGAACTACCTTAACAAAGAAATTTTGTGAAAATGCATCATATGTAAGCATGTTTCTCACAAACTTTCTTTAATAAACGTTTTCAAGCTCTGCACACATCTTTGGTTTCAATATGTATAATAAGAGGTTCAGGTAAAGTTTTTGTATGTAAGTTAGCATTAAGTGTAACTAATTTCAAATAGCCTGCAATTCACCTTGTCATGCATGTACTATGGTGATTGATTATGTACCAAATTTCTTCTGAATTCTAAATGGTGTAAAGTCTGTATTATCAATATTTATTTTAAATTTCAGTTAGCACCAAGTCTGCCATTGACAGGACTCAGTTAGAAGGTTGTTTATCATTGTTTGTTGTTAGGCCTAAAAAAAAAGTTCTTTGTTTCTGGTAACATGCTCAAAAAAATTAGGGTAGGTAGGTTGAATTTTTTTTTTTTTTTTTTTGATTTTTTTTTATATTAAGGGAGACTTTTCGGAAATTACTTTTGTGTCAAAAAATGAATACAAACAAGGGGGTTATGCCTTTAGAGCATCAGTTAGTTGATTTCTAACATTACTGGCCATGTTTAAAGCATAAAAATTGCAGTTTGCAACTTTTTGTTAAAAAGTTGAAAAAAATATTCTCCCAAGCCAATAAAAACATTTATGGTCGGGCCAAAAATTTAGGGTAGGTCAGGAAATCGGAAACAAATAATTTTTTTTTACACCTAAGTGAGTTATGCTTATGGACAATAATGACTTTTTTTCACTCCCAGTAAAATGTGTGATAAATTTTGATATCATACTCACACTGGTTATTCGGGTACCTACTCGTGTGAGCGATACCGCCCTCGTGTGATTAATGTACATGTTGGTGAACAGGAAATTCACACCTATAACAGGTAATTATTCCGTATTTTATTGAAGATTTGAAAAGTTTTAGTATTAAATGTGTAAGATCATACCTTAATTATATCCATGTCAAATATCTATCTCATATATTCTGAATAACTGTGAAAAAAATACGTTTTTTGTCGCGGAAATGAAGATATTTTAAGGCGATGGTATATATTTTCACGATTAATGGTATTATTTTGGATTTTATTAGGATTTTTTTGTTAGGAAAATGAAAAGCAGTCATTCTGTGTATTAGTCATTGCTTTCATTTCACAAAAACTTGAAGCACAGTCAAATTAGATCGATTTTTTCGAAGACAGTGTCTAGAAAATAAGATACCTCTGATGATGTACCATGGTACCATGCTCGTTGTTTCTGTCAAACCAGCAGATACCGTCCTCGTTATTGAAATGAACATTACATTGACGCAGATCCCTTTTCTGAAATTTAGCGATAATATGCAATGACCAGCTAGGATGAAAAAAAAAAAAAAGCGACGAGAAATTTTGCTTGTTCTTGGTAACCATTTGTACATTATTTCAAAGTTATTACAGCTCGTCTGATACTTAAACTTTAGCAAAATATCATCTTACCTGTCTTATAATCTGTTGCTAATTCTGTATTGCAAATGGTGATTATGAATCTAAAGGCAGTAAGTTAAAGTATAAAAAACCAATCTACTCTTATCTTTTGCCATTGTAGATTACAAGAAAGCGTTTGATTCTGTCGATCGTATGTGTTTATGGAATAAATTACTACAGCATAGCATTAATGGGAAAGTCTTTAAAGCTGTATATTATGCAATATATGATAAAGCCAAATCTTGTGTAAAGAGTAGCAGTAGTCTATCAAATTTCTTTATTAACTCAACTGGTGTATGACAAGGTGAAAATTTATCACCGATATTATTTTCTGTTTTCTAGAATGATTTAGTCTCATATATGTCCAATTATTGTTCAGGACTAGTGGAATTATCAAACAATGCATAGGACCTGCTAAGTGATGATATTTCAGAAATGTTCTTCAAGCTATTTTTGTTACTTTATGCAGATGATACATTGTTATTTGTTTTGTTAAATTTGTTGTTATTATAATGCTGATGCCGTATGGGCCTAGTTATAAATAAAATCTTGAAATCTTGAATCTCACAGATTTCCTCCTAGACGTACAGTACATTTAACGTTTACAACCGCTGTGAGGAGTGTGTGAACAAACAATAAAAAGAGATAGAATCTGATACCCAGACTTCCATATCTACTTCTGTTTCTTCAGTTACTCACCTGTAAGACACTTATACAGTAGTGTATATTGTATGCACTTGTAAACAAGTCGCCTAATAAGCACTACCTTAATGGCGGGTGCGCCTATGAACAGAGGCGAATATTACAAGATACGATAAAAGGCAGATTTATGAAGCCGAAGCATCTCCCAAAACGAATACATGTCGAGAGAGAGAGGATCCACTTTCCCTTTCAGGAAGAAAAAAAAAAGGTCTTAACATAAGCACTTTTGCTCGGTGTGCGACAAATTTGGTCGTTTTCATAATGAGACTAAAGGAGAAAAAGAAGAACTTCAAGAAGGCAAGATGATAGAATGCATAGAACAGGGGCGTCGGAAGGTGTTTGATATTGGGGCCGCGAGGGGGGTAGGGCAACCCCCTGAATTTTTTTTAAAACAGGATCATAAATGGTGAGTTCTTGTGCATTTTAAGGGTACTGAATCGCATCTCAAGTCTCCAGTATTTTCTTACTATTTACATGGCTATAAGCAAAATAAAGTTTAATAAACTCTTATCAGAATTAATAATGTATAACGCAATACAAAGAATGCATGTATGTTTTTTTTTGTATTTAATGTATTGAACAATAATCATTCATGTTACATTCATTTCTTATTTTTGTTTGAAATACCATTTTTTTTTTAGTAAAAACAATTTATGTTATTAATTCCTTACATCTTAGCGGTGTGATAAATCTTAACACTTACCTCTTTCATTAAATAAAAACATGATAATTATTTTTTCTGAATTTTATAAGTTAATACCTTAGATCTTTGCGGCTGGGTATAGATTAAACATTCCATTGACTAAAGACATGCCAATTAAAAACATGCTGATTTGTTCATGCGTAATTAAGTCCAATCACGGACACGTGTGTATGACTCCAATTAACACCCCCGATGGTGTCACCGTCACCATGGTAACACACTAATCTGGACAGCGTGTATTGTTTAACGCGAAGCAAAATTTAATATACTATACAAAATATTGGGTCCGCGGACCTGCGACTCCAACTTATGAATTTACAAAAAATCGTTTTTGGGCAAATTATTGGGGCCGCGGTTGCGGCCCCTGCGGCCCCACTTCCGACGCCCCTGTAGAATAGAGGGTGGGTGTGAGGGAAGATTTAATATTGGTGAAATACTGCTAACACGGTCCACTCCCATTCTTTACATCTTTAAAGTTAAAATTCTAATCAAATAGATCTACTAAAGGTCGGCTTTCATATTTTCCAGTTCTTATTTCCAGATCCTCAAAGCAATTACCTTCATGTTCATTGACATAACAAGGACGGTACCCATATGCAAACGGGTAGGTATCTTTGTTTATTTTCATCCATCGTCAGAGGTACCATCAAAAACAGCAACAGGATGCATATAATTGAAATTTTATCAACAAAAACAACTTGCAGGTACATGATCCAAACGTTTTATAGTTGAGTATGTATAGTTCCACAAAGGTGAGTGGTAAATTCAGTTATCTCAACTTTGAACAAAGAAAAATACGTCTCAAAACGTCAAAATACGTGAATTTCGCTACATTTCTTCAAATTTTATAGTCATATCAATATTATTTAGGATTGATATTTTCACCAGTGCGAATTAATGCATTGCCATGGACGAATCTGTCTTTAAAATGTTAACATTCTTAAATATGTGTCATACGTTGGCATTGTTTTTATATACCCTAAACAACATACATGTACATAAATCACACGAGGGCGGTACCGCTCACACGAGTAGGTACCCGAATAACCAGTGTGATACTGAAACAAACAATATCCTCAATGTAATCTTCCAACAAAAAACAATAGGGAAAAGTACTGGTAAGTGCTGCAAATTCTACCTTTAATTAATTATACAACACTCCTCATTAGGCCTGAAAAAAAGATTGTTTGTTTCCAGTAATATGCACCCCCCCACCCCCAATTTTTTTTTTGATTTTTTTTTTACAGTGAAGAAAGAGCAACATAAAGTGAAAAGTATAAAAAATAGCGAAAACATCGACTTTTTTACTAAAGCCATGAAAACATTCAGTTGCGGGAAATTTTCAGGGTATGTCATGTTACCAGCAAGAAGCATTTTTTTTAGGCCTTAATGAAATTTTATACTGTATGGATCTTGTTATATGTTTGAGCGATAACCCAGCTGAGCAGTATAGGGCCATCATCGCTCTCTTGTTCTCTCTTAAAGTACCTTTTTATTAAATCAATCAGAAAATTATGTTAGAACTAAAACAGCTTTTGTAGAAACCAATGAATGCAATAGGGTTATTAATACAGTACCTTTATCTGTTTTTGTTCAATGTTTTTGGCTTGAGTGCATTTTGCTAAACCTGGATTCTATGAGGTGTACGTGCCAAGTTTTATCTGGTCCTGCAAATCCTCAAGAGAAAGAGGTATAATTGCAGATGAAAAGTACTGTTTAATTATCCTTTTACTAAATACCTTTACATATTTATAGCCACTGTAATTGACTATTATTTTAGACAAATAAGACTGAAAACTTGTTTTAAATGATGAACTTTCTGATGCATGGTACATCAAGATACCAGGATCTAATGCCATAATTTGATGAAGAGACTAAGGCAAGTGGTCTCACTGTTGAATATTTTTCCATATTTAATGGAGCAGAATACAATGTTTCGTACTTATTTGTGAAACACAAGCTGTATAAATAAAAGTATATTATTTGCTTTATAAAAACAATTGAAATTGTTATGAATGAATGAATCTTGCAAAAGTCCACAAATGTAACAGTGTATTATTTCTTTCAGGCAAATGTAGGAACCCAGCATTATACAGCATACTTGAATACATGCAGTCTCTGGAAAATGAGAGCCATCTTTGTATACAGAATCCATGTGACCTTGAAGGTGAAGGTCACCATTCAGTGCAGCAGAACCTGCTTCTGGAAGGAGAAAGATTAAAAGTGCTACATGAGGTCAAAAGGTCAAAACAGATAGAAGACTCCACACTTCATTTAAGGGTAAAACATGTACACCTAAATGCTTAGAATAACCTGTTCTTGTCAGCCCTAATCAAAGATAAAATAATCAGTCATGTTTCAAATCTAAATTAGTAGATGTCATTGCAAAAGAAAAGAAAACCCTGTTAAAAGTGATTACAGAGAGTTGTTAGAAAATCCCACATTGTAGCCCAAATATGTGAAGTGGATGGAATGTAATTCTATTCTATAATTTTACTTGTAAAATGTAATAGGTTTAATATAAAAGCAGTTTGATCTGGGTTACAGTATTTGGCTCGAGTAGATTTTGCCAAGTAAGGTCACATGTTGCACAGAAGTGCCGAGTGTGATCTGGCCTGTAAAAATCCTTAGGAGTTGAGTACAATATTGCAGATCTAGTAACTCTTATGACATGCCTCCACCTTTTGTCTGCTGTTTTGGTTTGACCAAGAAACATCACCCTTACAGGAGAAAAAGGCCTACTGCGTACTCTTGCTGTGTACATACAGCGTATATGATGTGTACTGAAATCAAGGGCTTTAAATAGTACGCAGGATATACACCGCACATACACCGATAGTACGTTTGTAGTACACTTTTGACATGCAAATGAGCTCTGCCACGTACTACTTGCTGCGTACATGCTGTGGACTACATAGTACACATGATGTATGCTGGAGGAATTTAGTATGCGGGAAATAGTACACAGCATGTACGCGGCACATACACTTTTCACATGCAAATGAGCCTGTGGTGTACTACCCCTGCGGCGTACATGCTGTGTACTCCTGGCCCGAGTCCTGCGGCGTACATGCTGTGTACTCCTGCTGCATACATGCTGTGTACTCTTGTGGCGAAACTGCTGTGATAATGTAAATTCCTTACCCCACCAACTTTCGTATGCAAATGCTGATCATTTGGGCAGAAAAAAAAACAGAAAAAAAGGTAAGTGACATGCATCAATAAGTATTTACCCTTACCAAAATAATGTAGATTGATGTTATCAAATAAATAAGTATGCTTTTCTTCATCCACTTTTCAATGAAATAAATTAATTTTTGTAGCATGTAATTTGGTAAACATTTGAAGAAAATGGCGTAACTGCATCAAGGGGAAACAACTTTAATGCAACTAAATATAAGTGTTATGATTTATTATAGACGATGTGTGCGTAGTATGTATTTATTTTGATTAAAATCCATCTGAGAACAATCTAGGACTGGAATTATATAAGCATTTATACACTTTTACGTCCGTAAAAAGTATCGCACCAAAAAATTTTGGATTGATTTTTTCCAGTGGGGCGAGCGCAATTAGCCAAAAACGTTCTGAAAATATACGAGCGGCAAATCCGATGAACAACTTTTTAGTTTAGTGAGGCCTTAATGAGTTAACATAATGAGCATTAAAGCCTTTATAAAACATGATAGAATGGTGTTCTGCTTTAGAGTATTCAAATAACAGTGAGAGCTATTAATTCTTCTCATTCGGGCGCTGTTGAGGCATTATCTTGGTAATTATTTCATGTATTAAAATGTAATGCAACAAAGTTCAAATAAGGCTTTTCAATTATCCAAGTTAGAAAGCTCCAGGATTAATTCAAAATGAAAAAGAATATATTTTTACACTGCATGCAAGGTGCAGCTCAGAAATCACTAAGATTATAGCTTCAAACATGAACATTGCAAATAGTTTGGCAAATTTTCATTGTTCAGAATACTGGTAATCTGAACTATTCTATGCTATTAAGATAAAAGTTACTCGGAAATCAAGTTCTTGCTTCCAAAAAAAAAAAAAAAATGTACAAATCCTTCCTGCATGAAGTGTACTTCAGACTTTTACCTAAAAAAATTCAAAGTATAAACACCAAAAGAAAATGAACAAGTCCCTCCTGCGTATATGAAGTTTACTTCAGACTTTAGCTTATAAAAAAAAAAAACTAAGTATAAATGCCAAAAGAAATTGTACAAGTCTTTCCCGCGTATATGAAGTGTACTGCACAAATTTCAAAGTATCTGCGGTGTACATGCAGTGTACTATTTTCTTGTACAAGTCCCTACTGCATACATGCAGTGTACTCCTTAAATTTTCAGAGTCTGAACTGCGTACTTGAAGTGTACTAGTGACCTTCTGCGTACATGCTGTGTACTCGTCGAAATAGTACGTGGCATGTACGCGGCATGCAGTGTATGTAAAATGTACTCCTCTGGCGTACTACTGTGTTCGTGGCATATACACAGCAAATATGCAGCATGTACGCCACAGAGGCTTGCTTCTGTAACAGCAAGGTTTATCGATGTTTGAATATGACTGAAATGGTATTTTGTGTGCACTATTTAGAATTGTGTCGGGTTGCATTAATGAATGAATGTAGTGTGGCAACACGCACAATATGGGATTTAGTGTACAATACGGATGTGAGATTGGAGCTATAATAAATGTATTTATTATACACCTATATAAATTCTGTAAAAAATTGGGTTGTATTTCACAATTAAATATGAACGGACAGACAAAAATTCTGTATTGTACCTTTTAAACTCCGTATTGTACCTTCCATATTGTATGCTGCCAGACTATTTTCATAAATATGCATGACCCGACACATTTCTATAAATAGCGCACATAAAAACTTCACTAAGTTTCATTTTTATATCAATAAATATTGAGATTTCGTTCAAAGACAAAACAAGAATCGAAATGGTAAAGGTATATAATAAATGGTCATTATAACAGTAGCTAGATCTGGGACTTTGTATTCGGCTCTCATGGATTTTGCAAGGTTGGATCACACTTGGCGCTTGCGCGCCTCGTGATATCCGATCTGGCAAAATCCACTCGAGCCGAATACAAAGTCCCAGATCAAGCTACTGTTATAATAACCCTATTATATACTTAACCAATAGTGCAAGGGAAGCAAATCTTTTAACTTGTATTGGTATATTTTGTCTAAAGTGACGTCCCTTGTAAATGGAGTTTTGACGTGCTTAACAACATTTTCATGTGGACATATAAAAGATATGAATGGTAGAAATTTAGATAAATCTATCAGTTTCACAATTGTGTACTTTATTTTAATGATAGCATGTATATTTTTATGGAATGGCCCTTCTGGTGATTTTGCATCATTTCATAATGCAGGTAGCAAGTTTAAATAATATAAAATGTGCTGTATTTGGGAAGAAGGGAAAAATTCATAGATTGGTTCCTGAACTGTTAGTTTTCGTTATTGATAAAAGACATATATACTGTTAATTATTCTATATTTAGGAATATTAGTATGTGTTACATAAAATGAAGAAGTGTACAACTCTACACAGATATACTGTTTTATATTTTAGGTCTGTGTCATACAATAATGAAGGAGCATACACACATGCACTGTTACATTGTTTATATTCTAGGTTCACCAGTCTGTGTTACACATGATGAAGGCATGCGCACATATACACAGTCACATGGCACAAATCAGAATTTTCAGACCAAAGGTTTGTCTTTCTCATAAATATAAGGTTCATAATTCACTTCTTACCTCATGTAGTTTTTTACTCATTTGCTGTAAGCATAAAATTTATCAATGCAGTAATATTTGAGCCACGCCATGAGAAAACCAACATAGTGGCTTTGCGACCAGGATGGATCCATACTGTTCACTTTCAAAGCCTATTGCAATTAGAGAAACTGTTAGCGAACAGCATGGATCCTGACCAGACTGCGCAGATGCGCAGGCTGGTCTGTTTCCATGCTGGTCGCAAACCCACTATGTAGGTTTTCTGATGGCGCGGCTCATTTCTATGATGCCTGAAACCACACAAAACACATTTTTAGCTTTAATACCTGAACCAAACTTATCTATTAGTATTAGGTGAATGCGATAGTGCAAGGGAAACTATTCTTTTAAGTTGTGTTGGTATATATTTGCTACAAGTGACTTCCCTTGAAAATGGTATTTAGATGTATGGCATTACCAAGGTGCCTACTTGTGCTTGAGAAATTGTATTGGGACATTTAAAAAAAAAATGAATGATAGAAATTTAGATAAATCAGCTAGGTTCACAACTGTGTACTTCTTTTAATGATACCCTGAACAAATACTATATATAGTTTATATAATATTTTCTGCCTGATCTGTATGAATGAAATGGTCAGAATATTTGACTGTCATTATGACATATTCAAGGTCAAACAGTCAAGATCAGATGTGCAACTTAAGATGGCCCTGTTGTTTAGTTTAAAGGACATGCTCAATGAATAATTTTGAACAGAAAAACGCAGAACAAAATAGTAAAAAAGAAATTATAATTGCCTGTTTTTTTGTGCACTTTATCTATTAAAAATTCACCAGTAGATAGAGGTTTATTTCAGTGAAGCATCTAAATGTTACATTGCTAGTAAGTCAGCTGTTAATAATCTTGATAATTATGTACAATAATTGTTTGACAGGTAGATATGAGTTTTACAATGAAAGTTGGAGAGGCAGTGTCTCATACAGTCTTCAGGTGAGAGATTCATTTGCTTGTATTCTACTATTAGATGATACTTTTGTACCCTCTGTTGGGTTTGGAGTCATAATGTTGAATTTTTCAGCTTTTAATGCTGGAGGTAGAGCTGGATAGAGAACCACTGACCTTCAGTAAGCAAGCTAGATGGCTTTATTACATGAAGAATGTTACAACCCACATTTAAGAGGGGCAAGTGATTCGATTTATACCCTTGGTATATGAACAAGGTTAACCCTTCATATAACAATGTGTAATATATGCATGATGAGCTGCACTTGTCTAGGAATTGCAGTCATCAGTTATCTGTAGGTAGGAATTGCACCTCAGTGACCTGTAAGTAAGAATTGCAATCAACAGTATTTTACTAGACTGGCTCCCGTCCCTATGTTTGTTCTTATTTACATATGTCAGTTTTCTTCATTAAGAGGGAAGTAACTACAGAAGGTTGTTTCTACATTGACTTTTTTTATTGCCCATGGTTCAGCCATCAGACAAAACTGTGCTATTTTAGAGGTTTAAAAGTTTCTTATAAAATGTTTCCAGTATTAATATAAAAGATAACCATGCAGCCAGGGAGCCAGGCTAGTATTTTACTGTCTGTAAGTAAATTGTAAGTCAAAAGATGCTACCAGTTGCTCATTTCCCATGGTATCTCAAAAGCTTTTCTACCATCCCTATTGTAGTCAAAAGATGTAACAAGGTAACATTCTTCAAGGCAAAATGTTAATAGTGTGAAATTAAGAATATAAGAGTTAGGCATAAAAGTGCTAGGAAAAATGAATTTACTGTTGTTTTGCATATTGGACAATTAAATTGTTCTTTTTTTAAAAGAGATATAAAATCATGGCATTTTAGATAAGATGATGTATAAACTGGATTGCAAATCTGGTATTGCCATAGCATTGTTTACCTGAAGTATATTTTCAGGGTAGAAAACAGGAAAAAACTTTCACAGTGGTTGCCTTCTGTTGTTACAGACTCTGCATTTTATCTGCAGTGAGTATTTAATAGTATCTTTCTCAGTTTATAATTATGACCTATATAATGATACTTTAAGTTACTTTGATTTGTCTAGTGGTTTTTATTTTCACTTAAGTAATTGAATGTATTAGATAGTTTTTCAGTTAAAACGTTAACTGCTTGTATATTTACCATTACCAAAAGACATCCAATTAACAAATGAGTGTATTAGTTAAATTTAAATTGATGAAAAGAGTAAGCTTATGTTCTGTTTATCCTGTTTAATAAACCCTCACCAAACTTTGTTTGTGGGGAGCTATGTAGGAATAGTTTTGTCCTATCCCATCATGTCCTATCTCTGGAACCGATACAGGTATATTACAGTATGTTTGTAGGATCATAAGACAATTGTACATACTGAGTCACTTAGTTGTTTTAAATCATTTCCTCCTTTCCCCAAATTGACATTTCTTTTAATGTTTTTGAAACTTATCCATGCATTTTATTAAATTTTCACACAAGTATTTGATGTCATTGTGTTAGTTTACACATCAAGTTCTATGACTGCCTTACATTTGACCAAATTATTCCCCTTTTTGACTTCGAAAATGTGGCACAGTTGATGATTTCTTTGCACATCTCTGAAACCAATGAAGATATTGTATTGTATGTTCAAAGCAGGTTGTAAGGATCATGATTCAAGTTCATTTAGCATGTACCATAACACTAACTCCTATTTTTAGAGCGACTTTTTTAAGAAAAAGTAGAGCTATTGCACCTGCCCCGGCATCACCATCACCGTCGCTGTTGGTTAAAGTTTTTGATAAAGTCAGATATCTCTGTCATTATCAAAGCTATTGACTTGAAACTTAAAATAGTAATTTACTAGAAAAAGTTTAAACCAGGAGAAACAATCCCCTTAACTGTGATTTGAATTTTGATAGAGTTATGCCCCTTTTAAACTTAGAATGTTTTGGTTAAAGTTTTTGATAAAGTCAGATATATCTGTTACTATCAAAGCTTTTGACTTGAAACTTAAAATAGTTATTTACTATCAAAGTCTATCCTCTATGTGAAGGACAGTGATACGATTGCATTTTCACAGGATGGTATCATGTTAATCATTTATATTTCAGGGACAGTGATATGATTGCATTTTCACAGGATGGTATCATGTAGATCCTCTATGTTGCAGGGACAGTGATATGATTGCATTTTCACAGGATGGTATCATGTAGATCCTCTATGTTGCAGGGACAGTGATATGATGGCATTTTCACAGGATTGTATCATGTAGATCCTCTATGTTGCAGGGACAGTGATATGATGGCATTTTCACAGGATTGTATCATGTAGATCCTCTATGTTGCAGGGACAGTGATATGATTGCATTTCCACAGGATGGTATCATGTAGATCCTCTATGTTGCAGGGACAGTGATATGATGGCATTTTCACAGGATTGTATCATGTAAATCATGTATATTTCAGGGACAGTGATATGATTAGAGTTTCACAAGATAATATTATGTAGAGATCCTTTATGTTTCAGGGATAGTGATATGATAGCAGTTTCACAGTCAGTGACACCATGTTGTTTAGATCCTACATTGATCAATGTACAAGTCTTGACTGCACAGAATGAATACAAGAATGCATCTATCAAGTTGTCACCAGTAGCATTATATATCCCTGTAGCAGAATCAGAGTCCAGCTATAGCAAAGTATCCTTTGAGGATAATGTTAGCAGCCGTCATTTGGCCAGTCTCAAGAGTTTTAAAGGAATTATTAAAATAACTGTACCGACTTCACTGTTGTGATTTTACGATTTTGTGAAAATTTTAGCGGACTGGTTTGGATGTGTTCAATTTCATATAATGATATCAAACTAAACGTCAGTTTTATAGTCAGAATATAATGTTCTAAAGATCTTTGTATACAATCTTTAACATGAGAAGTTGACATTTTACGGGCCTGGATATTTGCCACTAGATGTTAATGTAGCCTGCACACTGCTTGAAGATATTGAATGGAGCAAGTATGGCTTGAAAATTGATGGAGAGACTAAAGCAAAAACTTTCAAAGGTAAGTACACTACATAAGTGTTGATTCCATTAGTTTTTGGTACAGTGAGGCAGTAATAATGTATTTCAGTTGAGTCACATATTGATTGGATCCTTTCACTTACATTACAGATAATGTCTCTATTGATTCTCTTCCTGATTTCCTGTATAACCGGTTACTAAAAGTAACATTTTTGCATGATGATTTGAAAAAAAAACCGAGATACTATGTTTTGGCAATGTATGTCAGAAAATATTTTTCAGGTGTTTTATATTTCATAGATGCAGATATTAAGTTGAGTTTTGGTTGTTCTCTTGTCCAACTTTGGTTCCAGGCTGTTGACATTTAGCTCACTAGAGTACTCTGTACTCAATGTTAGACAATTTTTATGATCCAATGTCCATCATCAACTTTCTGTTCCTTAATTAGTCAAATACTCATATTTCATTTTATTAACACATTAATGGCCCCTATTCTTGGGCAATTCTTATGTAACTTGCATTGAAGGTATATGACTACAAAACCTAGCACAGGTTTGATACTGAGCAAGATTAATTCTCTAATACCAGAGTTGTGGCCCTTGATTTATTCAAAATTGCCATATTTAAGTTGTTAAACCTTGTTAACACTCACTAGGTCACATTTAGTGTCAAATCATAGAAAATTTCTATTCACACTCAGAAGGCTACATTTATACCTGCTCAACATTAATCCGGGTCTTTATAAACTTTTTGCAATGTTTGAAACGAGAGGTCAAAACTATGTCTCTAGGTCAAAATATTTATCTTTATCAATTTTTTCTCAGGTTGTAGATTAATGTTTTCTTTTCATCAAAATCTTTGGGTTTTTTTTATCCATTTGAGTATTTCCATACCTGATTGAGCTTTGAAATTCAGATGATCAGTCCTAAAATTAGTGAAGACATGGTTCCTTGTTATGCCCCCCTTCGAAGAAGGTGGGGTATATTGTTTTGCAGATGTCGGTTGGTCGGTTGGAATGTAGACCAATCCGTTTCCAGATGATAACTCAAGAACGCTTGGGCCTAGGATCATGAAAGTTGATAGGGAGGTTGGTCATCACCAGCAGATGACCCCTATTGATTTTGAGATCAATATATTAAAGGTCAAGGTCACAGTGACCCTGAACAGTTAAACGGTTTTCAGGACGATAACTCAAGAACGCATAGGCCTAGGGTCACAAAAGTTAATAGGGAGGTTGGTCATGACCACCAGATGACCCCTATTGATTTTGAGGTCAGTATGTCAAAGGTCAAGATCACATTGACCAGGAACAGTAAAATGGTTTCCGGGCAGTTACTCAAGAACGCTTGGGCCTAGTGTCAGGAAAATTGATAGTTAGGTTGATCATGATCAGCTGATGACCCCTATTGATTTTGAGGTCATTAGGTCAAAGGTCAAGGTAACATTGGCCAGGAATAGTAAAAACGGTTTCTGATCTTCTTGTCTAAAACCACAGAGCCTAGGGCTTTGATATTTAGTATGAAGCATCATCTAGTGGTCCTCTACCAAGATGATTCAAATTATTGCCCTGGGGTCTAATATGGCCCCGCCCCGGGGGTCACATGGTTTATATAGACTTATATAGGGAAAAACTTTGAAAAACCTCTTGTCCAAAACCACAGGGCCTAGGGCTTTGATATTTTGTATGTGACATCATCTAGTGGGCTTCTACTAAGATTGTTCAAATTACCCCCCTAGCGTCAAATATGGCCCCGCCCCGGGGGTCACATGGTTTACATAGACTTAAATAGGGAAAGACTTAATCTTCTTGTTCAAACCACAAAGACTATGGCTTTGATATTTGTAATGTAGCATCATCTAGTGATTCTCTACCACATTTGTTCAAATTATCCCCCTAGGGTCAAATATGGCCCCGCCCTGGGGGTCACATGGTTCATATAGACTTATATAGGGAAAAGCTTTTAAAATCTTCTTGTCAATAACCAACCACATTTAAATTTTGACCACATGTATGGTTTTGAGTGGCAAGATGAACCTTGACATGAGTTGACCTTGACCTAGTGACCTACTTTCAGATTTCTACAGCTACAGCCTTCAAATTTGGACCACATGCATAGTTTTGTGCACCGAAAAAAATTTTTACCTTGACATCGACCTAGTGACCTACTTTCACATTTTTGAAGGTACAGGCTTCAAATTTGGACCACATGCATAGTTTTGTGTTCCGAAATGAAATTTGACCTTGAAATTGACCTAGTGACCTACTTTCACATTTTTGAAGGTACAGGCTTCATATTTTGACCACATGCATAGTTTTGTTTACCGAAATGAACTTTGATCTTGAGATTGACCTAGTGACCTACTTTCACATTTCTGATTGTACAGACTTCAGATTTGGACCGCATGCATATTTTTGTGTTCTGAATTGAAATTTGACATTGATTTTTACCTACTACTTACTTTCACATTTCTCAAGCTACAGCCTCCAAATTTGAAGCACATGCATATTTCTGTCTACCGAAATGAACTTTGACCTTAATATTGATCTAATGACCTACTTTCACATTTCTCAAGCCACAGCTTTCAAATTTGGACCACGTACACATTATTTTGTACCGAAATGAAATTTGACCTTTATTTTGACCTTGAGCTAGTCTTGAAATTTGGAACATTCAAAAATGGCTCAGTGGATGGCACCAAGATCACTTTGTAATCTCTTGTTAGGTTAAAGGTCAAGGTCAGATTAAACCAGAATGGTATAACTTTTGTTTACAGTGAGCATATAATTTCTGTTCCTTGTGCAATTACTAAATGCATCAAGGGGGGCATTTCGTGTTCGATGAGCTCTTGTAGTCTAAAATTTTGCTTACTTTTTCATCATGAAGGTTTATCTCAGATTTACGTTTATTCTATATTGGCATTGCTCATATTTTCTCCTACCAGTGTTGCTGTTTGTATTGCAGGCTTGTTACCATGTAACACCAATGTTACTCTGAAGTCAACACGGAGTGGCTACGATATGGACCATTTTACCATCCATGTATTCATTCTAATACAGACTGTTGATGCAACTGACATTGCAGCAGGTAATTAAATTGTGTATAGTCTCTCAATAACGTCTGTAAAATCACTGCAAAATGAAACATTGTAACGAAAGTGGTGTCACGGGAAGAGATTGTGTAATCCTTCATTCTAATTATTAAGTATTACCATATCTGAATCAGTTTTAAAATTTATTGTTTTACTATTATGAAAGTGTTTGTTAAAGATTTACAATAATTATGTATTATGGAGACCATTTTGTATTCTAATAAAACTAGAGGTAAACTTCAGTCAGTGCCAGAGGGTAATGCTGGTAAAGGGTGTGCCAGTGCTTCGCCCATTGGTAAAGAATTTGAGGGTTGTTGTACTTTTCATCACTCTCATGAAAAGACACCATCAAACTTAGCCTAATAATATTTTGATAGGTTGTGCTCTATGCTTCCAAAGGATTTCTTACAGATTTAATTCAATTTTAAGGTTACACAGTGTGTAAGTGCACCTTCCTTCATTCATGTTCTTATGACTTTATTAATTTGATAAGAATTAAATTTGCTTATAAAACACACACAGAACCTGCTAGTAATCATTTCTGTAGACATGATAAAATAATTGTCAAGTTTTTGTTCGTTTTCAGATTACCAGCAAGTGAATGAGAATTTGCAGTCAGTGTTGAAGGAACATAGACACACTGTGATCAGTGTAATACAGGGAGCCTTAGACAAATTACTACAACCTGTCCTCAACAAGGCAAAGGTTTTTAGTTTATAATAATTTATTTTAGCTTGTTTGTGATGAAAGTTTTGAGTCCACCTCCTGGAAAAACTGGTACTGGTGTCATATGAGAAGGCATGGTTGTGACCCCATGGGGCTCGAACACAGGACCTCCAAGTTGAGTGGCTGTCACCTTAACCACTAGACACAGCTCTCCTTACACGAAGGTATTTAACCTGTCCTATCTTTTACATCTGTATTACATCAATACATGAGGTAGAGCCTACTGTGTAAAAACATTTCAAAGTTGTTTAGATATACCCATATAACTTCTTAGAAGTATTAAATAGTTGCATTTCCAAAGCATTAAAGAAAATTATTGAATGTATGTTAAAAGTAGGCACATTATACTGTAATTTGAAGTTGTTCTTAATAATTATTGATTGGATTCTGATGAATCTTCACAATGACAAAGGATATTGATAGGAAGTTATGTGTACAAGAACCATAATGCTATATCTTGCTTACATTTAAAAATATTTTCACTCGTTAAATGCATGTATACAATTACAGAGGACAGGAGAACTGCAATGTCAAAGGCTCATAACTCTATTTTGTCTCATTTTTTCAATCATACCCCTTTATTTTTATCATACTGGTCATAAAGATTACCCAGGAACTTTACAAAAGATTAGGTTTATATCTCACATTGTCCAAGTACAATAGATCTACCTGATCTTTTGAATTTCTGAAGGATTTTCAAGCGATTAAGTTAGCACAAATGTTTGCCATAATTAGTCTACATTCAGAAGGAAACTTTCAATGGTTCAAGCAAAATTATTTTGTCAGCTACATATCTTTATAACCCTTGAAAAAAATCAATTTACTATTAAAGAGCAAATATTTCCCAGTATGAGACAACTAGTAGAATTTTCAGTCAGTTCAAGGTCAACACATCTCCTTGTACTATGGCCAGATGCAAGTTAACCTTTACATTTAAATGAAATAGCATGAGTAGACATACGAAACTTTTCCATTTTAGTGAAGTCTCATAGAGAGAAATGCTAAACCTGTCCATTTTAGTGAAGTCTCATGGAGAGACATGCTAAATCTGTCCATTTTAGTGAAGTGGCATGGAGAGACATGCTAAATCTGTCCATTTTAGTGAAGTCTCATAGAGAGACATGCTAAATCTATCCATTTTAGTAAAGTGACATGGAGAGACATGGAAAATCTGTCCATTTTAGTGAAGTGGCATGGAAATCATGCTAAACCTGTCCATTTTAGTGAAGTGACATAGAAAGACATGCTAAATTTGTCCATTTTAGTGAAGTGACATAGAAAGACATGCTAAATCTGTCCATTTTAGTGAAGTAGCATGGAGAGGCATGCTAAAGTGAAGTGGCATTATATGAAAATCCTTTCCATTTAAATGAGGTGGCATATAAAAACATGCAAAACCTTAGGTGGCATAGGGAGAATCCAAAACCTTTCAATTTCAATAAGGTGGCATAGGAAGAATCGAAAACCTTTCAATTTCAATAAGGTGGCATAGGGAGAATCGAAAACCTTTCAATTTCAATAAGATGGCATAGGGAGAATCGAAAACCTTCCAATTTCAATAAGGTGGCATAGGGAGAATGGAAAACCTTTCAATTTCAATAAGGTGGCATAGGGAGAATGGAAAACCTTTCAGTTTCAGTAAGGTGGCATAGGGAGAATCGAAAACCTTTCAATTTCAATAAGGTGGCATAGGGAGAATCGAAAACCTTTCAATTTCAATAAGGTGGCATAGGGAGAAACGAAAACCTTTCAATTTCAATAAGGTGGCATAGGAAGAATCGAAAACCTTTCAATTTCAATAAGGTGGCATAGGGAGAAAAGAAAACCTTTCAGCATAGGGAGAATCGAAACCTTTCAGTTTCAGTAAGGTGGCATAGGGAGAATCGAAACCTTTCAGTTTCAGTAAGGTGGCATAGGGAGAATCGAAAACCTTTCAATTTCAATAAGGTGGCATAGGGAGAATCCAAAACCTTTCAGTTTCAATAAGGTGGCATAGGAAGAATCAAAAACCTTTCAATTTCAATAAGGTGGCATAGGGAGAATCAAAAACCTTTCAGTTTCAATAAGATGGCATAGGGAGAATCCAAAACCTTTCAATTTAAATGAAGTTGGATGAGGATACATGCATTTTCTTCTAGGACCATCATACTGTGATGTATTGATGAATGTTTACAGTCGGTTAGATTTAAAATCAGTATACATTTATGTACATTTAAGACCCACTTTATTGTTAATTAATTGATGACTGTTTAAGTTTGTTATGGTTTAACCTGCTTTATGAATATGCAAGAACCACATGTTGTGAACTAATCAGTGACTGTTCATTGTCAATGATGTTGTTAAAAATACCAAGATGTATTCTAATGATAAAAAAATCAGTAACATATTTACAGTTATATATCACAGTTACATATGTACAGATATGTATTTACAGAATAGAGCATTAGTGATAAGAAGTATCAACAGTATATGTAAGGCAGTGACAGACATTGTGTCCATGAGCAGTAATGAACAGTTTAGAACAACTGCACTGCAGTGTATGAAGGTAAGCATTAATGAGCAGTTAAGAACAATTACTGATCTACAGTATAATTATGATAGAAAGCGGTGATGAACAATGTAGAATGACTGCTTACAGTAATGAAGGTAAGCCATACTGTACAGTTTAGAACAACTGCCCTATAGTAAAGGATAGTATAGGAAGGTAAGCAGTAATGAGCAGTTTAGAACAACTGCCCTACAGTAGTGATGAACATGTCAAAACAACAACCCTAAAGTGCATGAAAGTAAGCAGTGTTGACAGTGCAGACCACTGCCCTTCTGAAGAAGGTAAGTAGTAATGAGCAGTTGAAAACAGCTGCTGTACAATAGAAGAAGGTAAGTAGTAATGAGCAGTTGAAAACAACTGCTGTACAATAGATGAAGGTAAGTAGTAATGAGCAGTATATACTGTGGATGAAGGTTAGCCATAAAAGTCAGTTTATTTAAGTAAGAAGTAATGATAAAGTAAATGCAGTGTATGAAGTGGGCCAGGCGAACAGTTTAGAACAATTGTTCTATCTGCAAGAAGATTAGCAGCAAAGAACCCTGAAGAAAAGCTGCTGTTATTTCATGTCTAATAAGGCCTAAAAAAAATATTCTTTGTTTCCGGTAACATGCTAAAAATAATTAGGGTAGGTAGGTCGGAATTTTTTTTATTTTTTTATTAAGAGATTTTTCAGAAATTATTTTTGTGTCAAAACATTAATACAAATAAGGGGGTTATACCTTTAAAGCATCAGTAAGTTGATTTGTAACATCACTGACTATGTTTAAAGCAGAAAAAGTGCAGTTGTGGAACTTTTTGTCAAAAAGTTGGGGGAAAAAATTCTCCAAGGCACTAAAAGTCATTTGTATTACATGCTACAAATATTTGCAGAGGAAAGATCTTTTAGCCATTTTGGTTCAGTGTCATTTATATACTCCTAGATTAAATTCAAGTATGTTTTCTAGATTACTGATATAATAGAAGTGGGAGTTGAGTTGAATCTTAGACTTGTACAGCCAAAGTCTTTTATAGGTTACTGATACAGAAGAAGTGGGTATTTAGATGAACAGATACTTTTTCTAGGTTACTGATTCAGCAGAGGAAGAAGTTTAGATGAACTATAGACTAACAAGTATCTTTTCTAGGTTGCTTATACAACAGAACTGGGAGTTGAGATAAGCCAGAGACTATTAAATCTCTTCTAGGTTACTGATACAGTGGTACTGGGAGTTGAATGAAGCATAGACTTACAGATATCTTTTTAGCTCATCTGATTTTTTGAAAAAAAATGATGAGTTATTGTCATCACTTGAGCGGTTGTCGGCGTCGGCGTCGGCGTCTGCGTCGGCGTTGCCTGGTTAAGTTTTATGTTTAGGTCAGCTTTTCATCTAAACTATCAAAGCTATTGCTTTGAAACTTGGAAGACTTGTTCACCATCATAAGCTGACCCTGTATAGCAAGAAACATAACTCCATCTTGCTTTTTGCAAGATTTATGGCCCCTTTTGTACTTAGAAAATATCAGATATCTTGGTTAAGTTTTATGTTTAGGTCAACTTTTCTCCTAAACTATCAAAGCTATTGCTTTGAAACTTGGAATACTTGTTCACCATCATAAGCAGACCCTGTACATCAAGAAACATAACTCCATCTAGCTTTTTGCAAGAATTATTGCCCCTTTTGGACTTAGAAAATCAGTTTTCTTGGTTAAGTTTTATGTTTAGGTCAGCTTTTATCCTAAACTATCAAAGCTATTGCTTTAAAACTTGCAACACTTGTTCACCATCATAAGCTGACCCTGTACAGCAAGAAACATAACTCCATCCTGCTTTTTGCAAGATTTATGGCCCCTTTTGGACTTAGAAAATATCAGATTTCTTGGTTAAGTTTTATGTTTAGGTCAACTTTTTCTCTTAAACTATCAAAGCTATTGCTTTGAAACTTGCAACACTTGTTCACCATCATAAGCTGACCCTGTACAGCAAGCAACATAACTCCATCCTGCTTTTTGCAATAATTATTGCCCCTTTTGGACTTAGAAAATCATTTTCTTGGTTGAGTATTATGTTGAAGGCAACTTTTCTCATAAACTATCAAAGCTATTGCTTTAAAACTTGCAACAGTTTTTCACAATCATAAGTGGACACTGTACATCAAGAAACATAACTCTATCCTGCTTTTTGCAAGAATGATGGCCCTTTTTAGACTTAGAAAATCATGGGTAGGACAATATTTCTATTATACAAAAAAAATCAGATGAGCGTCAGCACCCGCAAGGCGGTGCTCTTGTTTAGCTTACTGATACAGTTAAACTGGGAGTTGAATTGAAATCTCTCTTTTAGGTTACTGATACAGTGGAACTGGGAGTTGAGATGAATCATAAACTAATGGATATAAGTCAGAGAAAACATCCAGGAGTGTGGGCGGGTCATTTGGAGAAATATTACTCTCATTCTAAGGTCTCTACTTTACTTTTTCCCCAGATGATTTATAATGATTTTATAGTGTTGTTTTGTATATGTTTGTTGGCAAGTCCATCTGTTGGCCAGTAGATACTTTGTTGGTTTCCAATCAATGACTGGAAAACACTTCAACCTAGAGTGGTCAGGGTTTTAAACTGGAGTGGTCAGACTTAATAGGATGAAAGGCTGTAGGCAGTGACAGTCTGCCATTATTTTGGGGGTCATTAGGGCAAAGATCAAGAGCACAGGGACCTTTAGATTTGAAATGGCTTTTGTTTAATAACTGATGGTGGCTTAGCCTTCAGTGGATAAACTTACAGGATGATTTTCTTTGGTCAGTAGATCTTTAATGTGTCATTAAGTTTAAGGTCAAGGTCACAGATACCTTGAAACTGAGAAAAGTTTCTGTTCATTCACTTCAGATGGCTTAGACGTGCTGCAGTTAAACTTAATAAGATAATTGTCCATAATCAGTAGATTACATCTATAATTATGAAGGTCAGTACTTCAAAGGGTGAGGTCACAGTGACCCTCAGACTGAAATAAGGAGTATAGTGGATAACTGACAACAGACTAAGGGCAATCATAATACCTTAAAGTAGATAGATTTTCTTTAACAGACATGTCTATTTCTAAAATGTATACAGTTAAGGTTTCGATGGAGGCATTGAGAAACAAAAATCAAACAACACCAAATCATAGAAAGAAAGAGTTGTTTGACATGAAAATTGAACAGCATGTAAAACATGTATATTACTTTACGAAACAAGTGTCAGTATACTGATATAAACATTGAATTCCGGAAAAGGGCTGCCTAAAAGGGCTCCACTTCCGGACAGTTAAACGCCTTTAAAAACTCACCATTTTCAAAGAACTGTTACACATGTTCGTTTTGATGCATTTGCAATAGCGTGCGAGTGGTGAAATTTCGAATAACAAGGTGGAACACAGTTTTCAGCAATTGTTTATCTTTATTTCTTTACAAATGGCATTCATTTTCAAAGGGAGACAACTGTTCCCGATTATTTTAAGTACAAATGGCATTCATTTTCAAAGGGAAACAACTTTTTCCGATTATTTTAAGTAATCTTTGAGAAAAAGTTGTCTCCCTTTGAAAATGAATGCCATTTGTAAAGAAAAAAAGATAAACAATTGCTGAAAACTATGTTCCACCTTGTTACGTGAAATTTCACCACTCGCACGCTATTGCAAATGCATCAAAACAAACATGTGTAACAGTTCTTTGAAAATGGTGAGTTTTTAAAGGCGTTTAACTGTCCGGAAGTGGAGCCCCTTTAGGCAGCCCTTTTCCGGAATTCAATGTTTATATCAGTATACTGACACTTGTTTCGTAAAGTAATATACATGTTTTACATGCTGTTCAATTTTCATGTCAAACAACTCTTTCTTTCTATGATTTGGTGTTGTTTGATTTTTGTTTCTCAAGTCCTCCATCGAAACCTTAAACTACCTATATTCAAATGACAAAAACTAAAAGAGAATATTTGATGTTTATCACCAGTTAAACAGAATGTCAGTTACAACATAAAAATAAATGAACTTATAAGACAAATTTACAACAAAGAACGTCTTTTACAAAAAAAAAAAATGTTTCAGAGTTACTACAGCTACATCTAAATATTCATATCTGTAAATGTCATTATGGTATACATTTCTTTGGTTCAGTTATATATGTTGCATCATGTGAAAACACATTGATACACAAACTGCTGGACACAGCTTGTCAAAGGTTACATTAATCATCAGATTTGTATTACAGGTAAGTGGGCAGCATTTACATGGTGTCTCCACAGGAAGTCTAAGTTGTGGTACAAGACATGATGTTGAGACAGCAGTGGCAGAAGTATTAGACCAGAATAAAACAGGAGAATTTCAGGTAGAAGTTACTGGTAGTGTTATTGAAGCTAATACTACACTGGAGGATAAGTCAGATGATAACTATGACAGCAGGAACAAAGATAGAAATGGAAACTGTGACGTTATCACTGGCCAAACTTTGAAAGTTTGGTGCACAACCAAAACTCAGAATCGTGTAAACTCTGACACAGTTGAACAAAATAATGAAAGTTCCAATAAAAGACTGGAAACTATACATGTTAATCCTGATAGGACTCCTGAAATACTCAAGATCATTGAGGACATGGAAAAAGTGTCTCCATTCCACCAGTTAGGTGAGGACAGTCCTGATATAGGTATTGACAAAGCAGCTCCATTCCATCAGCTAGTTGAGAGCAGCCAGGAGGTTAGTTTGGAAAAAGTGTCTCCGTTCCATCAGTTAGTTGTGGACAGTCCAGATGTAGGTATGGAAAAACTATCTCCATTCCACCAGTTAGTTGAGGACAGCCAGGAGGTTGGTATGGACATGACACCTGATATCTCGAAGATCACGCAGGGGATGAAAGATGTCTCTCCATTCCAGCAACTGGCAGGTGAAGTTAGAATAGGGCAATCAAGTCCCCAAGTCAGTGAGGAAGACCCATGTCTACCTGAAAACCATTTACAAAAAGTCTCAGATAGCCAAGTCCCAAATAGTAGATTTCCAGAAAGTTTCTGCTTGAACAGTGTTGTTGGTCTTCATCCATATTCTTACTCTAATGTTCAGCATAACCAAGATGTAATAAAGTCCAGTGTTGACAGGTTAGTTCCTACATCAGACTGCAATAAAGAAGTTGATAAAACTGAAGCAGTGTTAAACTTGCAAAAAATTGTAAGAGACAAGGACTTGGCCATATTTAGAACACAATCAAATGTATCTAATTATGATTCTGAATTAATAAACTCTGAGGACTTTGGTCCAACTTTTGAAGTAGTTTCAAATTTTGTTGATGAAGTAGTCAGTTTGGAAAAATCTCAGAAGTTCACGAACAAATTTCAATATAAACTGTCCAAAGCATCAGAATGTACCATTAAAGATTCACTTCTGCAAAGTGATAGCATTGTAAAAGACAAACAAAGCAATCATCTACATGGAAATGCAAAGCAACATATTAAAATCACTCCTGACAAAGGAATGGAAATAGCTGAGGAAAAGGAAACTACTAGTGTAGAAAATGATGATAAAATTAAGAGCTCTAATGTTGAAAATAAACATCCTGGTAGAGAAAATGTTCAGGCTTTGGATGACTTGTTTAATGATGTTTTGATTGAATTTGGAGAATGGCTGAATTGAGTTTAGGTTATATTGAACAGTTCTAAGAATACTTTTGATACTGTTTTTAGCTCACCTGTCACATAGTGACAAGGTGAGCTTTTGTGATCACCCTTCGTCCGTCGTCAGTCCATCCATGCATGTGTCCGTGCGTCAACAATTTCTTGTCTGCACGATAGTGGTTTCATTTATGATTTGATTTTTACCAAACTTGCACACAACTTGTATCACCATAAGATCTCGGTTCCTTTCTTGAACTGGCCAGATCCCATTATGGGTTCTAGAGTTATGGCCCCTGAAAGGGCCAAAATTAGCTATTTTGACCTTGTCTGCACAATAGCAGCTTTATTATGCCCCCCTTTGAAAAAGGAGGGGTATATTGTTTTGCAGATGTCGGTCGGTCGGTCTGTCGGTCGGTCGGTCGGTTGCTCGGAATGTAGACCAATCCGTTTCCGGATGATAACTCAAGAACGCTTGGGCCTAGGATCATGAAAGTTGATAGGGAGGTTGGTCATCACCAGCAGATGACCCCTATTGATTTTGAGGTCTGTATGTCAAAGGTCAAGGTCACAGTGACCCTGAATAGTAAAACGGTTTCCGGATGATAACTCAAGTACACTTGGGCCTAAGATCATGAAAGTTGATAGGGAGGTTGGTAATGACCAGCAGATGACCCCTATTGATTTTGAGGTCAGTATGTTAAAGGTCAAGGTCACAGTGACCCTGCATAGTAAAACGGTTTCCGGATGATAACTCAAGAACACTTGGGCCTAGGATCATGAAAGTTGATAGGGAGGTTGGTAATGACCAGCAGATGACCCCTATTGATTTAAAGGTCAGTATGTTAAAGGTCAAGGTCACAGTGACCCTGAACAGTAAAACGGTTTCCGGATGATTACTCAAGAACGCTTAGGCCTAGGGTCACGAAAGTTGATAGAGAGGTTGGTAATGACCAGCAGATGATCCCTATTGATTTGAGGTGAGTATGTCAAAGGTCAAGGTCACAGTGACCAGGAACAGTAAAATGGTTTCCAGGCAATAACTCAAGAACACTTGGGCCTAGTGTCAGGAAACTTGATAGTTAGGTTGGCCATGACCAGCAGATGACCCCTATTGATTTTGAGGTCATTAGGCCAAAGGTCAAGGTTACATTGGCCGGGAACAGTTAAATGGTTTCTGATCTTCTTGTCCAAAACCATAGGGCCTAGGGCTTTGATATTTGGTATGTAGCAAAATCTAGTGGTCCTCTACCAAGATTGTTCAGATTATTTCCCTGGGGTCAAATATGGCCCCACACCTAGGGTCACATGGTTTATATAGACTTATATAGGAAAAACTTTGAAAAACCTCTTGTCCAAAACCACAGGGCCTAGGGCTTTGATATTTTGTATATGACATCATCTAGTGGTCCTCTACTAAAATTATTCAAATTATTCCCCTAGGGTCAAATATGGCTCCGCCGTGGGGGTCACATGGTTTACATATACTTATATAGGGAAAAACTTTGAAAATCTTCTTGTCCAAACCACAAAGACTATGGCTTTGGTAATTTGTAATGTAGCATCATTTAGTGGTTCTCTACCAAGTTTGTTCAAGTTATCCCTCTAGGGTCAAATATGGCCCCGCCCCAAAGGTCATATGGTTCATATAGACTTATACAGGGAAAAACTTAGAATCTTCATGTCCATAACTTACATCATTCAAATTTGCCATTTATCAGTCCATCCATGCATGTGTCCGTGCGTCAACAATTTCTTGTCTGCACGATAGTGGTTTCATTTATGATTTGATTTTTACCAAACTTGCACACAACTTGTATCACCATAAGATCTCGGTTCCTTTCTTGAACTGGCCAGATCCCATTATGGGTTCTAGAGTTATGGCCCCAGAAAGGGCCAAAATTAGCTATTTTGACCTTGTCTGCACAATAGCAGCTTTATTATGCCCCCCTTTGAAAAAGGAGGGGTATATTGTTTTGCAGATGTCGGTCGGTCGGTCTGTCGGTCGGTCGGTCGGTTGGTCGGAATGTAGACCAATCCGTTTCCGGATGATAACTCAAGAACGCTTGGGCCTAGGATCATGAAAGTTGATAGGGAGGTTGGTCATCACCAGCAGATGACCCCTATTGATTTTGAGGTCTGTATGTCAAAGGTCAAGGTCACAGTGACCCTGAATAGTAAAACGGTTTCCGGATGATAACTCAAGTACACTTGGATCTAAGATCATGAAAGTTGATAGGGAGGTTGGTAATGACCAGCAGATGACCCCTATTGATTTTGAGGTCAGTATGTTAAAGGTCAAGGTCACAGTGACCCTGCATAGTAAAACGGTTTCCGGATGATAACTCAAGAACACTTGGGCCTAGGATCATGAAAGTTGATAGGGAGGTTGGTAATGACCAGCAGATGACCCCTATTGATTTAAAGGTCAGTATGTTAAAGGTCAAGGTCACAGTGACCCTGAACAGTAAAACGGTTTCCGGATGATTACTCAAGAACGCTTAGGCCTAGGGTCACGAAAGTTGATAGAGAGGTTGGTAATGACCAGCAGATGATCCCTATTGATTTGAGGTGAGTATGTCAAAGGTCAAGGTCACAGTGACCAGGAACAGTAAAATGGTTTCCAGGCAATAACTCAAGAACACTTGGGCCTAGTGTCAGGAAACTTGATAGTTAGGTTGGCCATGACCAGCAGATGACCCCTATTGATTTTGAGGTCATTAGGCCAAAGGTCAAGGTTACATTGGCCAGGAACAGTTAAATGGTTTCTGATCTTCTTGTCCAAAACCATAGGGCCTAGGGCTTTGATATTTGGTATGTAGCAAAATCTAGTGGTCCTCTACCAAGATTGTTCAGATTATTTCCCTGGGGTCAAATATGGCCCCACACCTAGGGTCACATGGTTTATATAGACTTATATAGGAAAAACTTTGAAAAACCTCTTGTCCAAAACCACAGGGCCTAGGGCTTTGATATTTTGTATATGACATCATTTAGTGGTCCTCTACTAAAATTATTCAAATTATTCCCCTAGGGTCAAATATGGCTCCGCCGTGGGGGTCACATGGTTTACATATACTTATATAGGGAAAAACTTTGAAAATCTTCTTGTCCAAACCACAAAGACTATGGCTTTGGTAATTTGTAATGTAGCATCATTTAGTGGTTCTCTACCAAGTTTGTTCAAGTTATCCCTCTCGGGTCAAATATGGCCCCGCCCCAGAGGTCATATGGTTCATATAGACTTATACAGGGAAAAACTTAGAATCTTCATGTCCATAACTTACATCATTCAAATTTGGACCACATGTATAGTTTTGAGTGGCAAGATGAACCTTGACATGAGTTGACCCTGATCTTGACCTAGTGACCTACTTTCACATTTCTGTACCTACAGCCATCAAATTTGGATCACATGCATAGGTTTGTGTACTGAAAAAAACTTTGACCTTGTTATTGACCTAGTGACTTACTTTCACATTTTCGAAGGTACAGGCTTCAAATTTGGACCACATGCATAGTTTTTTGTTCCAAAATAAAATTTGACCTTGATTTTGACCTAGTGACCTACTTTCACATTTCTCAAGCTACAGCCTTCAAATTTGAACCACAAGCATAGTTTTGTGTACTGAAATGAACATTGATCTTGAGATTGACCTAGTGACCTACTTCCACATTTCTGAAGGTACAGGCTTCAAATTTGGACCACTTGCATAGTTTTGTGTTCTGAAAAGGAATTTGTGTTTACAGTGAGCATATAATTTCTGTTCCTTGTGCAATTACTGAATGCATCAAGGGGGGCATTTCGTGTTCGACGAGCTCTTGTTTATGATTTGATTTTTACCAAACTGGCACACAACTTGTATCACCATAAGATCTTGGTTCCTTTCTTGAACTGGCCAGATTCCATTACGGGTTCCAGAGTTATGGCCCTTGAAAGGGCTAGAATTAGCTATTTTGACCTTGTCTGCACAATAGCAGCTTCATTTATGATTTGATTTTAACCAAACTTGCACACAACTTGTATAACAATAAGATCTTGGTTCCTTTCTTGAAATGGCGAGATTCCGTTATGGGTTCCAGAGGTATGTCCCCTGAAAGGGCCAGAATTAGCTATTTTGACCTTGTCTGCACAATAGCAGCTTCATTTATGATTTGAATTTAATCAAACTTGTGTCACCATAAGATCTTGATTCCTTAGTTAAACTGGCCAGATCCCTTAATGGGTTCCAGAGTTATGGCCCCTGAAAGGGCCAAAATTAGCTATTTTGACCTTGTCTGCACAATAGCAGCTTCATTTATGATTCGATTTTAACCAAACTTGCACACAACTTGTATCACCACAAGATCTTGGTTCCTTTCTTGAGCTGGCCAGATTTCATCATGGGTTCCAGAGTTATGGCCCCTTAAAGGTCCAAAATTGGCTATTTTAGCTTTTGCAGCCATATAGAGACTTCATTTACGGTTTTATTTGATACAAACTTCCAAAATAACTTCAACAACAATAATTCTTGTATTCTATGACAAATCAGATCCAAGCGTAGGTTCAGAGTTATTTTGTATCTGATTACCTCCCCTGATTGTAATCAAAATGGATTTATTTCAGTAAGTTCTTATAGGACTTATTTGAAATTTCATTATTATCATTAGTTGGACTGAGCCAATGAGGGTAGATAACTATGGACCGATTTTATGTCAAATTACCTCCCTTTATTTCAAATTAAAATGGGTATATCTCTGTAACTAATGAAGATACTGATCTGAAATTTCATTTATGTCAACAGATTTATTTGGCAGATCCTTCTTTTGTTCACTTACAATAATTTTTTTTTAATTACTTTCCTTTTACGTTACTATAAATAGCTTATATTAGTAACTTTTTTATTATTGGCTGTAGGGAAAAACCGAGACCACTTTTCTGTGGTACAACATGGATGTACCTCCAATTTTTAGGTGTATTTTGACATATCTGTACCTTGTAAAAAAATTTTTTTCTTTCTGGTTAAAATTTCTTCCCTTTGTTGTTACGGTCCTATGGACTTAGATATTTTTTCTGAGGACCTTCTTGTCCTCAAGTGCAATGATAACAGGTGAGCGATATAGGGCCATCATGGCCCTCTTGTTAAGAGTTATTTTTAGTTGATTATGGCATTTGATCTGCTTGTTACCAGTGACAATAAAGGTGTTTTTTTGCATCCAGCAGTTGTTGATTTTGCTTTGTTGCAAAACAGATCATTACTGTTTGATTCACATACTCTGTTACAAAGTTATTCCACCAGGTTTTAGTTCACCTGAGCACAAGGTGAGCTTTTAGGATTGTAGGATGTCCGTCATCCATATGTCATCCACAATTTCTGTAAAGAAAATCTCATAAACTGCTGTGCAAATTTCAACCAAACTTGAATATTCTTTGGTTTGGTCAGCCGGGTAAGGCTCAAAGTAAGCACATGATGTAAAATCAGCGGAGTAATTAAGGCACAAAGTTACCACTTTATAGGGTGTGCGATGTTAAGTCAGCTAGGAAAGGCTTGAAGTTGCCACATAAAGGGTTTGAGCGATGTGAAGTCAGCTGAGAAAGCTTGAAGGTACCACATTAACAGGCGGGGCTATGTCAAACCATCTGGATAAGGCTCGAAGTTAGGATCTCGAAATTTTGTGTTAAGTATCTCAAAATTTCGACTTCGGTAACTTGAAATTTTAGGTTAGAACAGACGGACGGACAGACCGACCTTACAGACCGACCAACAAGCTCACTTCTGTATACCCCCGTACTATGATTTCACTGTATGATCTAGCCTATCTGAGGTACACCAGTTAACTAAGTATGTGGTGAACTTGGTCTTTGACTTCATGACAGCAGAAGTCATCTGCTGAGCACAGAATATCAAATACGTTATGTTTATTTTTTGTTTTTTTATTTTTAGCTCATCTGTCACATAGTGACAGGGTGAGCTTTTGTGATCTCCCTTCGTCCATTCACAATTTCTTGTGAAGACGATATAGAGACCACATTTTGCAAGCAATTTTAATTAAACTTGTACAAAACTTGTATTGGCATGATATCTCCGTTCCTTTCGAAAACTGGCCAGATCCCATCATGGGTTCTAGAGTTATTGCCCCTTAAAGGGCCAGAATTTGCTATTATGCGTGCATCAACAATTTCTTGTCTGCACGATAGTGGTTTCATTTATGATTTGATTTTTACCAAAATTGCACACAACTTGTGTCACCATAAGATCTTGGTTCCTTTCTTGAACTGGCCAGATCCCTTAATGGGTTCCAGAGTTATGGCCCCTGAAAGAGCCAAAAATATATATATTTACCTTGTCTGCACAATAGCAGCTTCATATATGATTTGATTTTAACCAAACTTGCACACAACTTGTATCACCATAAGATCTTGGTTCCTTTTTATACGCCCGAAGGGACGTATTATGTTATCGCTTCAGTGTCCATCTGTCTGTCTGTCTGTTTGTTAGTAATTTCCCTTCCGCTCTGTAACTCTTGAACCCCTTGAAGGATTTCAAAGAAACCTGACACAAATGTTCACCTCATCGAAACGACATGCAGAGCGCATGTTTCGGATGGCTCACTTCAAGGTCAAGGTCACACATAGGGGTCAAAGGTCATATGACTTTGTTTTGTGTGTATATTGCTCTGCATTTGCGTTGCATTGCAGTGCTCTTGTTTTTATTAGCTCACCTGTCACATAGTGACAAGGTGAGCTTTTGTGATCACCCTTAGTCTGTCGTCAGTCCGTGCATCCGTCAACAATTTCTTGTCTGCACGATAGTGGTTTCATTTATGATTTTATTTTAACCAAACTTGCACACAACTTGTATCACCATAAAATCTCAGTTCCTTTCTTGAACTGGCCAGATCCCATTATATGTTCCAGAGTTATGGCCCCTGAAGGGGCCAAAATTAGCTATTTTGTGCTTGTCTGCACAATAGCAGCTTTATTTATGATTTGATTTTTACCAAACTTGCACACAACTTGTATCACCATAAGATCTTGGTTCCTTTCTGGAACTGGCCAGATTCTTTTATGGGTTCCAGAGTTATGGCCCCTGAAAGGTCCAAAATTAGCTATTTTGAGCGTGTCTGCACAATAGCAGCTTTATTTATGATTTGATTTTTACCAAACTTGCACACAACTTGTATCACCATATGCTCTTGGTTCCTTTCTGAAACTGGCCAGATACCATTATGGGTTCCATAGTTATGGCCCCTGAAATGGCCAGAATTAGCTATTTTGACCTTGTTTGCACAATAGCAGCTTTATTTATGATTTGATTTTTACCAAACTTGCACACAACTTGTATCACCATAAGATCTTGGTTCCTTTTTGGAACCTGCCAGATTCCAGTATGGGTTCCAGAATTATGGCCCCTGAAAGGCCCAAAATTAGCTATTTTGACCTTGTTTGCACAATAGCAGCTTTATTTATGATTTGATTTTTACCAAACTTGCACACAACTTGTATCACCATAAGATCTTGATTCCTTTCTGGAACTGGCAAGATTCCATTATGGGTTCCAGTGTTATGGTCCCTGAAGGGGTCAAAACTAGCTGTGTCCGTCTGCCTGTCTGTCTGTCTGTTGGTTAGCAATTTCCCTTCCACTCTGTAACTCTTGAACCCCTTGATGGATTTCAGAGAAACCTGACACAAATGTTCACTCATTGAAAGGATGTGCAGAGCGCATGTTTCGGATGGCTAAATTCAATATCAAGGTCACACTTAGGGGTCTAAGGTCATATGACTTTGTTTTATGTGAATATTACTCTGCATTTGCATTGCATTGCAGTGCTCTTGTTTTTATTTGGCAGATCCTTCTTTTGTTTGCTTACAATATTTTTTTTTATTACTTCCCTTTTATGTTACTATAAATAGCTTTTTTAGTAACTTTTTTATTATTTGCCGTAGGGAAAAACTGTGGTACAACATGGATAGTACCTCCAGTTTTTAGGTGTATTTTTACATTTCTGTACCTTGTAAAAAAATTTTCTTTTTGTTTTTGGTTAAAGCAATGGTACTCAGGTGAGCGATATAGGGCCATCATGGCCCTCTTGTTTGGCAGAACTTTGTTTTGTTCATTTACAAAAATTTTTTTTTTAATTAGTTCTTTTTTATGTTACTATAAATAGCTTATTTAGTAACTTTTTTATTATTGGCCGTAGGGAAAAACCGAGACCACTTTTCTCTGGTACAACATGGATGGTACCTCCAATTTTTAGGTGTATTTTGACATATCTTTACTTTTTAGGAATTTTTTTTTCTTTTTGGTTAAATTTCTTCCCTTTATTGTTCCTGTCCTTTGGACTTATGGCTATATAGAAAACTGATTTCAAAACAATTTTACACAAGACTAGTGTTCCTTGGGTGACCCTCTACTATATTCCTTGAAATAATTTTGATTCAGCAAAAAACGGCCCCTAAGGG
Source organism: Mercenaria mercenaria (assembly GCF_021730395.1). Lineage (NCBI taxonomy): Eukaryota > Metazoa > Mollusca > Bivalvia > Venerida > Veneridae > Mercenaria > Mercenaria mercenaria. Next base: position 16,378,474 of record NC_069361.1, on the reverse strand, counting down.
GTTTTGCTTATTTTCCCTATATGCCCACATAGAACTTTGAAAATCTTTTTGTCAGAAACTGCTGGTCAGTTTTCAAAATAATTTTACACAAATGTTTCTTGGGCGACCCTCTACCAAATTCCTTCAAATAATTTTGATTCATTGAAAAAGTGGCCACCTGGGGAAGGGGCTCATTTTCCCATATGGCTATGCAGAAAACTTCTTGTATGAAACTACTGGCCTGATCTGAAAATAATTTTATTTGAAGTAACTTAAGAAAATTTCAACTATATTTTCTCATAATTCCTTTGATTGATCTTGATTATGATTTTTAGCTCACCAGGCCCCGTGTTCACAAACGTTTTCAGTCTCAGCTGAGTTTGATAATGAAACTTTATTTGTCATTTATATCTAAATGGCATGATTAAAACTAAACTTTAAGTTAATAACAATTTTCAAGTGACTATTCAGTAATGATGGCCAGTCTCAGTTGGAATTTAACCTTGAAATATTAGTAAAATAGATATTAAAATTTCAAACTCAAACTCAGCTGAGACCAAAAAATGCTTTGTGAACACGGGGCCTGAGCACAAAGTGCTCAAGGCGAGCTTTTGTGATCGCCCTGTGTCCGTCATTGGTCGTCGTCCGTCCGTCGTCAACAATTTGACTGTTAACACTCTAGAGGTCACAATTTTAGCCCAATCTTAATGAAACTTGGTCAGAATGTTACCCTTAATAAAATCTTGGACGAGTTCAATATTGGGTCATCTCGGGTCAAAAACTAGGTCACCAGGTCAAATCAAAGGAAAAGCTTGTTAACACTCTAGAGGTCACAGTTTTGGTTTAATCTTAATTAAACTTGGTCAGAATGTTACTCTCAATGGAATCTTGAAAGAGTTTGATATTGGGTCATCTGGGGTCAAAAACTAGGTCACCAGGTTAAACCTAAGGAAAAGCTTTTTAACACTAGAGGCCACATTTATGACTTTATCTTCATGAAACTTTGCCAGAATGTCAATCTTGATGATCTTTAGATCAAGTTCGAATCTAGGTCATGTGGTTTCAAAAACTAGGTCACCAGGTCAAATCAAAGGAAAAGCTTGTTAACACTCTAGAGGCCACATTTATGACCATATCTTGAAACTTTGTCAGAATGTTAATTTTGATGATCTTTAGGTCACGTTTAAATCTGGATTAGGTAGGGTCAAAAACTAGGTCACCAGGTCAAATCAAAAGAAAAGCTAGTTAACACACTATAAGCCACATTATGACCGTATCTTAATGAAACTTGGTCAGAATGTTAATCTTGATGATCTTTAGGTCAAGTTTAAATCTGGGTCAGGTGGGTTCAAAAACAAGGTCACCAGGTCAAATCAAAGGAAAAGCTTGTTAACTTTCTAGAGGCCACATTTATGACCATATCTTAATGAAACTTGATCAGAATGTTAATCTTGAAGATCTTTGGGTCAGGTTTTAATCTGGGTCAGGTGGGGTCATCAGCTAGGTCACCAGGTCAAATCAAAGGTAAAGCTTGTTAACACTCTGGAGACCTAATTTTAAGTTTGAAACTCATGGGAATTGATCAGAATGTTTGTCTTGATGACCTCTAGGTCAGGTTCAAATCTGGGTCATGTGGGGTCAAAAACTAGGTCACCAGGTCAAATCAAAGGTTAAGCTTGTTGATAATCTAGATGTCAAATTTATGACTGTATCTTCATGAAACATGGTCAGAATGTTAATCTTGATGGTCTTTAGGCCAAGTTGGAATCTGGATCATATGTGGTCAACTAGGTCACCAGGTCAAATAAAAGAAAAAGCTAGTGAACACTCTAGAGAACACATTTATGACCATATCTTTATGAAACTTGGTCAGAATGTTAATCTAATGATCATAAGATTAAGTTCTAATCTGGGTCAGGTGGGGTCAAAAACTTGGTCACCAGGTCAAAACAAAAGTAAAGCTTGTTAACAATCTAGAAGCCACATTTATGACTGTATCTTCATGTTAATCTTGATGATATGTAGATCAAGTTCGATTCTGGATCATGTGGGGTCAAAAAGTAGGTCACTAGGTCAGATTAAAGGAAAAACTAGTTAGCACCCTAGAGGCCACATTTATGACTATATCTTAATGAAACTTGGTCAGAATGTTAATCTTGATGATCTTTAGGCCAATAGGTCAGGTGAGCGATACAGGGCATTCATGGCTCTCTTGTTTGACCTTCTTGTCCTTAAGTGCAATGATAACGATATAGGGCCATTATGGCCCTCTTGTTTTTTTGTTTTTGGTTGAGTTGAACATCACACCCACACATTTATAGGTCATTAGTGACTTTCCAGTTCTTCATGGTTGAGAAAGACCCCAGGTGTCCCTTCGTGAATAATTTCAGACTCGGACAGGCACATGAGGGTGGATCAACATCTGGTTATAAAAACTTCTTAAAAAGCACTTTCCATTGTGTTTAGCTGCTTGTATTTTTTTTTCAAGAAAAAATCTGTAAACAAGTGACAACCAGGATTCGAGTCCGCCACCTCCAATTTATATGTGAATTCCTCATCTAGGCAAGTTTTTATGACATGTATGCTTTTTCATAATTATATCGTCGGGGAGATATTTATCCATTAAAGATATATAATTTTAAAATGTCGCCAAAATTTAAGGTATCGCTTTGTCTTATATTCATTTTATTTTTTTATTTTTTTATTTATTTATTCATCCATTAAAGATATATAATTTTAAAATGTAGCCAAAATTTAAGGTATCACTTTATCTTATTTTCATTTTATTTTTTATTTATTTATTTATTCATTTATTTTTACAAAATCGCGCTCTATGATTTAAACACCTGAAAAGTGTGTTTAGTATAGTTTAGAAAAAAATAGAAAATAATACCTTTAATTGATTTTGAAGAACATTATTGAAGAATATATTTGCCTAGCAAAATATTGTATGGTCACAATACTATAAATAATTTTTACAAAGTAGCATATCATTACAGTTTATCGGTGCTATATGATACATGTATTAAAATAATACATAACGTTATATCGTGCTGTATGTTTTAGTTTACTGCGTCTAAATATTGTAATGTATATCGGCCTATCATTTGAGGTACTAATAAGCTTTGATAACGTGGCAGTTGAGTCCAATAAGTCCAGGGGTGTTCAAAGATAATCCGTCATAGATCCATTATAAAGCAAGTATTGGATTTACCTGTATTGGAAAATAAACAGTGTCAATTGTATTGAGGTCAACTGCCACATTATCAAAGTTTATTAGTATTGATTTAGATATTACGGCTGTCTGTAATGTCTATAAATAGAAAAAAATGTTTACATTTCCATTTATGGACAAACTAGCACTACATTTAGAATAAAAGGTATAATTTCCTTAAAAGGAAATGAATTCAGGTCAATAGTTTTTTCACATAATAGACTACTATAGTATATGCATTTGTTCTAGGCCAAATCGTATTGCCACCGTATATGTTTGAATGTTGCAGCGCAAAAACGGATAAAGAATAGAAAAGTGGGGGAGGGGTGGGGGAACATTTTTTAATAAAAATATTTCATTTTTATATATTTTTCCAACAGCATATCAGTTCTCTCGTACAGACAGTAATCCTAGATTCTTAACCACATGAATCAGACTCGTGTCTATAGTCACCACGGTTGACGGCCGATCCACACGTAGTAAAATTGAGCTTTAACGGCTGAGCTTATTTGGGCAGACAAAACGGATCAACTGTAGGTCAAATTCGTAACCCGTTGTCAAAGGTCCAGATGTTTAGCGGTTTGTCAGCAGTCTTCAAGTTATCCAGACTAACTGATCTATCTGATGCATTTATTTCTGGTCCTGCAAATCCTGGCAGAATGTATTACTGACAGCCCGATCCTCGCCAGAATTTAAGAAAGTAATAGTGAAATATTTGTTTTAGTAAAAGTATAAAATGTACATTTTATATTATTCTTTAAAACTGCAGTTTTAGTCACGGTTGGATGAGAAGAAAAAGGGGCGGATAAGGGTGTTTGCCGAAATATTGTTGCCTTAAAAAACTGATCGCGACACATGAATCCAATGGATACCGAGTTATTTTGTTTGCCCTTACATAAATGTGTATAAATTATTTATAGTCATGAATATTCATGACTAATTTACGGGTACTATTTACAATACGAAATACGGTTGTGATAGCAGTACATGTCCATATTTGTAGATTTTTCGTAGAAATAGAGTTCAGTTTCATGGAAAAGCACCAGTGTGAATTCTATAAATACAGAACGTTGAGGGATTGCCTGACCAAAACCAAATATAAAGTAAAACTGATCGAAGTAAGGCGGAATTATCCACTAATAACGTAAGTATATAATTTGTTTGAAAAATATTTTTTCAACTTTAACAACGCATAATTTTATGTAAGCATATGCATAAGAAACGCATATTGTGCACACAATTGTATATAAATACAGAAATTATTTAACTGCTGTCCGAACAAAGGTCTATGCATCGAATTTGCTTTTGCATTCTGAATACAGAATCCAGCAAAGATATAAAAAAAACTAAAATACTTTTAATGAATTGGTAATAATTTGTTTCTAACTTCGTTTTAATTTATCATGTTCATCAGTTTAATCCAGTATTTCATTTTAAACATCCAGGGCAATTTATATTTACATATGTATGTGTGTTTAAAGTCGGATTTCTTGCGTTATATTCAGCAACAATGACGAGTTACACTGAAGACGAAATTGCCGCCGTCGTGGTAGACAATGGGTCCGGCATGTGCAAAGCAGGCTTTGCAGGCGACGATGCTCCCAGAGCCGTATTTCCGGCGGTTACAGGACGACCTAGATACGACGTAAGTCATTTCTTTGAATTGATCGTCTCGTGTAAAGAAAAATGCCTAATGCACACTGTAACCTGTGCCAAAATAAGATTCATTTATACGTTTTTGACAGCGTTGTGTGTAATTTGAGGACTGACCGAGTAACCGTTTAAATGAATTATTACAGATTGTGATGGCCGGTATGGGCGGCAAAGATTCCTATGTTGGCGACGAAGCTCAAGCCAAACGAGGCATTCTATCTCTTCGGTACCCTGTTGAACATGGTATCGTTACAAACTGGGATGATATGGAGAAAATCTGGCACCATACGTTCTACAATGAACTCCGTGTTGCTCCAGAGGAACACCCGGTGCTGTTAACAGAGGCTCCAATGAACCCCAAAGCAAACAGGGAAAAGATGACACAGGTATTTTCTATGTGTTTTTTTTTCTGCACAAATTTAACACGGATGTCACGATGAAAGTTATGCCTTCTTGCTATAGTGGCACTCCTGGTCCCATAATTGCCCGCGGTCCTTTATGAAACCAGAGTCGTTTATTCACATTTTTATTATATGTCGTCTCTTAATTCTTCTCTTGGTACTTTCGTTGTTCATATTTCCTACAAACGTACAAGTATCATTTGAATTGCTAATGTCATCAATAGTTGAAAATTGATCTGTAAACCTTTCAACCACCTTTCACCCGCCATTATGACGTTGCTATACGTCAGAACGCGCTGACGTCCCGATTAATCAAATATTACTAATGAGCTTTTTTCTTTTAGATAATGTTCGAGACCTTCAGCACTCCGGCATTCTATGTATCTATCCAAGCTGTACTATCCCTCTATGCATCCGGGCGAACCACAGGTGTTGTATTCGACTCTGGCGACGGTGTATCGCACGTTGTACCTATCTACGAGGGTATGTATCTGATTTACGTATAGAATGACGTGTTGTTTTTTGTACCAGACTCTTATGTATACAAAACAAAAATTATGTTTTAACAATTTAAATCATTTTTATCTTTCGTAGGCTCTACTACATTTGTATACAGAAAAAACGGGATCTTACATTATATCGACATATTTCGGGAAAAAAAACTACCAAAAAAAACAATCGAGCACATGCAAATATATATCATTTTGTATATACTAGTAGTAATAATAAAGTGAGCCGAGTCGGTTCTAATGTTAATAAGTGTACTGAATGTTTTAAAGTGTTGTGGAGTAAGGTTTTGTTTATGTATTGTTTACAGGTTATGCACTGCCGCATGCTATCAAACGGGCGGACCTTGCTGGAAGAGATCTCACCAAATATATGTGTAGAATTCTTCATGAACGTGGCTATAACTTCACTAACTCGGGTAAAAACTTTGTATTTATAAATCTAACGAGGAACAAGATTATGTACAATTTCATTAGAATTCAGAGCTTCGTATCATGTATATGATAACCTTTGTGACTGACTATAGCTGTTTAAAATTTAATCGAACTAGCCATGGCGGCTAAAATTATTTCATTTCGGAAGAAAAATAAAAACCGTCGTTACATAGCAAGGTAATGCACATATTGCATTGTTTAACTTGAAAAAGGCAAAAATATATCAACAGATCCATTGTTTTCAGCTGAAATGGAGATTGTCCGGGACATCAAGGAGAAGCTGGCATACGTAGCTCTAGATTTTGAACAGGAAATGAACACGGCTGTCAACTCTTCACAGATTGAAAAGTCATATGAGCTTCCGGATGGGCAAGTTATCACCATTGGTAACGAAAGGTTCCGGTGTGCGGAGAGTTTGTTTCAGCCATCTTTCTTGGGTATGTTAATTTTCATTCTTAAACAGATGATGTTCAGTCCTTTGCGTGAAAGTCCGTTGTTTCATTATGCGTGTCTTAATTAACACATAATTGCCGGACTATTTGTAGATGGAATCCCCTCATAAAACGCCAGCCTTGTTTATCCGTTTTATTTCTTTTGGACCATCTGAAGCATTGGTACGGAAGTTCCGAGGTGACACGTATGCTTTTTGTCGCGTGGTCACGAAATCTTAACTTGTGATAAGGAGAAACCATCTCTTTCCTGCGAGTTAGTATCTCATGGCCACTAGATATATTATCTCCGAAGTTTCGTATGAGTTAGTTATCTCATGACCACGAGATACCTGTTTCGTTCAAACAAGTAAGTATCCTGGATCTTGTGGCCATGAGATAATATCAAGTGTCTCGTGGCCACGAGCTTTAAAACAGGTGACAGGTGTGCGGGTCTTTTTTTAATATCGTGACTGGCCACGAGTTAAGTATCTCCATCGATGGAACGAGTAAAAAAAAACGCACACTTGTAACGTCTGAGCTTCCGAACATTGGTACTAATTTAGTCTTTGTAAAGTTTTCTCTGTGGGGAAACATGTATTGATATCGCATATGGAAGTATAGTCATGACTCGTGAACTAATCTGGATTCAAACCTTCGACCCGAAGTCTGACTCGAAGCATAAAATGGCGTTTCATATTACTGACTGCGTTGTGTATTTCAGGTTTGGAACAGCCAGGTATAAGTGAACTGGTCTACAATTCAGTTATGATGTCAGACATTGACATCAGGAAGGACCTGTATGCAAACTGTGTCCTCTCAGGTGGCTCCACCATGTTTCCAGGTACACACATTACGGTTTTAAGTTCCTTTTTTGCTGTTTTCTTTAACATTTAGTTTATAACCGCATGACATGCGACAACTTCTTACGTTTTAATGTTAGGTTTTTACTAATTGTAATTCGACAGCCAAAAACACCAGTGTTTTACGACAACAATTTACAGCATGTATTTTGGATTTATCTCTTTAAAGTTGTCATTTTGGACTCTTTCAACTTACGATAATATAAAATTCCGTTTTAGTTTATTTTACTTTAATATATACATTTATTGGTATAAATGCGATAATGTAGAAAAGAAGTCAAGATCAAGTCTTTCTTCGTATTTATCTATCTCTTGTTGTTTCCCATCAGGACTTGCTGACAGAATGAAGAAAGATTTGGACAACCTTGTACCTAATACAATGAAGGTGAAGGTTATTGCACCACCCGAACGGAAGTACTCAGTGTGGATTGGGGGCTCGATTTTAGCGTCCTTGTCAACCTTCTCACAGATGTGGATCAGCAAACAGGAATATGATGAGTGCGGACCTTCAATTGTGCATAGGAAGTGTTTCTAAAACTAAGAGCGTCTATAAGCAACATTTGGAAAGATAAAAGATTCTGTGACTGTACAGCGCTGGTAACAGTAAAAACTGAAAGTGGTCATCCACATTTAGGCGACAGTTTATGACATTTTCCACTTTTCTATATTCTGTTAGGAATGTGGTTGGCGTGAGGCGTTACCAACGGCTGTGGTGGTAATTTGCGCCGCTTGACTATGGCTTATCTTTATTTTTGAAACGTTTTCTTCTTCACTGTTTATACACTGTGCACTTAAACATGGTTACGTACTATTTACACCTATTTTTTTAACATACACGCAGGTATAAAACTGGTTAGGCAACAAGGAAAAGAAAAATACATTTTAAAATCATCACCAGTGAAAATCGTAATTGAACACAAATAAGTGTAAATATCAGCCTTTTTCATTTTTTCTTTTCATTGTTTTCTCTACAAAGTAAATTCCTGTGAATAATTTTGTGGCAATATTTTTGTTATCTGATTTTTGCTCTTCGGAGGATTTTTTATAATTTTACTAAATGGTTTGTGTTATATTCGGCATTTAACTTGTTTAGTTTAAACATTATTTATTTCAAACAACTTTTACGAAATATACAAGTTAACATTATACAATACAGAAGATAAATGTGTGATCAGATCCGAAAGCTATAAAGCTTATAAAGGTCTTTCATTTCAGTATTGTACCCTAGTAAAATCTCTATTTTTCCGCGTTTTTTTTCGTAGTTCAGTTAGGGCGGTGAATAAAGTCAAATATCAAGCAGGGCCTAAATATCCGAAAGTACAGTGTTTGGTTAAATGTTGTGTTTTCCTTTGAATGTATATTGTATAGAAAAATATTAACAGGAAATCATCCAAAATGTTTGAATTGTTTTGTACATGTATATATATATATATATATATATAGTTTTTCATTCATTATAACGTACTTTCGTCATGATGCCATCTTCATAATTGTAAGGTTAATTTATGTGTTTACTTTTTGAAATAATATTATATGTATGTAAATATGATTATATAAAAATACGACAGTATGTAAATATGATTATATAAAACAGACTGTGTTTGGAGTTTATGGGTAGTTGTTTAGTTTACAGATGATTATTATAGGAACGAGCATGAAATTGAACACTCTATAGTTCGTAAGTGAGAGGTAATGAAGTGTCGTATAATATATGAGCCGCACAATGAGAAAGCCAACCTAGTGCATTTGCGACCAGCATGGATCCAGACCAGCCTGTGCATCCGCGCAGTGTGGTCAGGATCCATGTTGTTTGCTAATGGTTTCTCTAATTGCAGTAGGCTTTGAAAGCGAACAGCATGGATCCTGACCACACTGCGCGGATGCGCAGGCTGGTCGCAAATGCACTATGTTGGTTTTCTTATGGTGGGGCTCATATATAGTTTTTCTTAATTTATTAAGTATGTCACCTTTATCAGAAATGTCCAAAATATAAGGTAAAAACTAAGATATGATGTTATCAGAAATACGTCTTTCTCCTGATGACACTATGGGAACTCTGAGAGAGATTCGACTCGAGTCCTTCCTTCGTACAGAATCAAAGAGGTCCTTAATTGACCATATGTCAGTCATCCGACCTTCTCAAGTCCTTTGATCTCTGACACCCTAGTAACAAGCATTTTCTTGAATGGCTATGTTACAACATCCGCTCAAAAAAGAAATAATGCCGCTGCAATGAAACTCATTTGAGACATTAGCGACAGTTTCTGAAAAAGTGTATGACTAAAAACAAACTTTGGATACGAAAAATAAAGAGTGATTGCCGAATTGCTATTCGCGTGAGACAGATACAAGATACTTCTTTACACTATTTTCATATCTTTCATTGCAGAATATACGGATGTTTGAATAAGTCATGTCATAAGCCGTTCATTATACTGGATCATTTTCCTTCATAAAATCATGACAAACGTTAATGGTTTTTCTTAGGATCAACTATTCAATTATCATTAGCAACAAAGTAATTTTAAGCACACAGGGACTGTCGGGGAGTGCTCTGTATTTATCCTGAAGATAACACCTGTAAAATCAATCAAAGTCAATAGACTCAAGTATGTTCCATCTTAAAGACAGGTGTCTATATTTGTTAACTTTATTCCATTTAAGGATCGCATGGTTTTCTATATGAATCAGTTGTGGTTGGCAGGAAATAGGGCCCGTCTGTGCTTCCTGGGGAATCCGTGCATTTATTACAGATACTGACTGGTCATTTTTTTCGAGCATCTTTATCGTTTTGAATTTAAATTCTGAAGCACTCTTTTTGAGTACAAAGTGTATGGAATATTAACTACTACTATCATGCGGCTATGACATATCCGTATAAATATGAGCGGTAAAAGTAAAACGTTGTTTAATGCGAACCTTGTATTTTGATTATCAGTACTGAAAAACGATATATTTCTTTATATGAACTGTTACAGGCATAGGCGGGCAGCTAGGTAGATAGCTTCCTCGCAAGAAAATTTCTACACTCCAGTCGAGGTTTCGAACCCACCCATCACTGGGAGCAAAGTTAACCACTCGGCGACGGAGGCCACTCATCTGTATGAAAAATGTCAAGAGCCGCAAGCACACTAAAATAACCAAACGACGCATGCAGTAAATGAAGTAAAGAAACAAGATCTGAGGAATAATGTATAGGGACACCTTAGTACATACAGAATAAAACGAAGTCGCATTTAAATGCATTTTTGTTCACACGATTTATATTTATTAATAAGATCGATATTTTTTTCCTTTTTAGTGCATACCAGTGTCCAGAAAAGAAAAGAAAGTAAATGGAATGATCTCCATTATCCGTTATGCTTAGTTAATGAGTGACACGAATGGGAAAATGCGGTCATCGTAAACTGGATCAAAAAATTTCAATTTAAATTATTGTTGTTATGCAATCAGAATCAGTGTATTTAGTGATAAAAATATCATCCGATCGCGAGGCCCTACTGCATTCGTCAAACTCTAGAACACAAAACTGATAAACTTATCACGCGATAAAGAGGCCAGTGTTGCAAAGCAAATGTTCAAATAACCAGCTGATGAAAACTGGACACATTATTTAACAAACATTTCATTTATATAAAACATAATAACGATAACTATTGGAAGTTAATTTAATGAACACGACAGTTAAATAGGGTAATTCTAAAATAAAAAAGACACGAAATGAGAACATCTTAGCCGCTATGTGGAAACAAACGCCGTCTACATTATCAAATAATTTTGCAGCAAACTTACACCTATCAAAAGCTAAAAGAGGTTATAAAGAGGACATGGGAATCTATTTCGTAAGTGTCCGTTAGGAGGTTATCCGATTTATTTAGGAGAATGCTCAAGTTATAACTCGATACAAAGCCTGAAATCTGTCTAATGTAATACAGTGGTTTAGCGATTATGTGTCTTACGAGAGATTTGCCTACGAATGTTATTGTAGTTAAATGTTTTATTATCAGATCGCAATAATTCAACATTGTGTTCAATTTTGATTAAAATCAGTCAATATTTAGTAAAAAAAAATAGCAACAAAAAACGAACTCTCGCCAAAAAAAAAAATCAAAATTTCGTTGTGATGTTGGCACCCGCGCCAGGACGACACAACAAAATGTGCTACATAAACCGGGCGCACCCAAACGCGACATAACGAAATGTCCTAAATCAGCCACCATAGTAAGTAAATTAAAATATCACAGGAGTATAATCCTTATACGTTTCTTCAGGTATGATGGGGGTTTAATGCCATTTTAACAAGTATTTAAGTAATGTAACGGCGGTCAGGTAACCTAAATTAAGCAGCGTTTCTGGATATCACAAAGTAACTGATAATTTCCCCACATACGAATCAGATACGAACGAAATCATCGGAATCCCGATAGTTTTGCATTTATCTGTACAATAATACCACTTCTACTTAACCCTTACCCTTCTAACTTGATTTCTTTAATGAACATGTCCATCTTTCAATTTCGACAGTACCATTAACTGTTAAGAAGGGGTGTTTACAAAAAAGATACAGGCTGAAAAGCGAACAGTTCAGATCATGACCAGATTGTATGGACGTGCAGACTGATTATGATCTACACTGGTCGCAAAGGCAGAATCAATCGTGTCCAGTATGATAGGGTTGAGTTCATTTTATTTCTTAAAGGCTTAACAACTCGAGTATTTAGGAGCGAAATCCTGGATCATATACATCTAGAACTGATTCTGTCTTAAAAACATTAAGAACATTACTATTTATGCCTAAAACCGGTTCATTCTCTCTTCCCCACCCCCCCTTTTTAGAAATCATGTTTAAAGTAAACTAACTTGCCGATTAAAATCATTCATTCGGGCCCGTAATTTCAATACCCCTAGACGCTCCTCATGCGCTAAGTTATACTGTGCTGTATTAAAGCGATCAATAGTTTTGAACTAACCTGTAGCACACATCGTACTATTACATGCTCGTACGTTAATTAAAATGGAGTGGACTGAAAGTTTATACAAAGACATGATTGAAATGGTTTCTAGCAGGGATTTAACATTATTATATATTTTTTCAAGTATATATGTTGTTATGGCAATTATTGTGTTTTTCATTCTATTATATGGGATAACTGCACCGTACGGAAGGTATGCACGCGGCGGGTGGGGTATTTTCGTTAATGGGAAGTTTGCGTGGTTTATACAGGAAATACCATCATTCGCAATCCCAGTAGCGTTCCTGATATATGATCAACATGCGCCCAAGTTTAACATGATGCCGAATATGTTCCTGTTCATGCTGTTTTCCATTCATTATTTCCAAAGGTAAGTCGAACAATGTGTTTTATAAATTGATAAAAATTTACAAATATTTTTGTGTATTTTGTGGTAACTTAATAACTACAGACAAAATTATGTGATTTAGCAAGGAACACAAAACTCACTCGCGAGAGGGGTTGGCAGTATCCAGCGGTAGCGATAGATAGACAGATAGATAGACATATTCTCATACATGTTATGTGCCAAATAACTGTTTCGTAATGTTTACAACGTTATAAATAGCTCAGTACAGGGTAAAGTAAAAGTATTTATACCACATACGAACTCAATCAAATTGAAGATCTTTAAGAGAACAAGGCTACACTTTATAATGTCATTGAAAGCATTTTTAATGCCTTAAAATAGAGTGCATTTAATGGTATCACAAAATGCTATATCCTAAGATAATTTAAGATAGCCCTAGATCTACCATAAAATGATTTAAGGATATTTATAACAAACTAGAATATTGAATGAATATCTCTAAATATGAATAGTTTCACGTATTCGTAATATGATTTAATGATATTCAAACATCATTTTAGGATATCACAATATAATTTAATGATATCAATAAATCATTTAACGATTTCTCAAAATATGTTTGATTTTATGATTTCTTAAATTTATGCGGTTTATTAATATCCAATTATCAATAGTGCATAAACAATGTAACAAAAGTATTATATTGTACGACTTTATTTAATGATATCATAAATTGATTTTACATTGTCCAAAAATAGTCTTTATTTTTGAATACCAGTAATGCAAAATTTAAGATAATCAGAATTATTTCAACGATATCCTAAAATCGAGTTAATGATACCACAAAATCAGCCTGTTTTTTACGATATCTTAAATTCTTTTTGTCAAAAAGTAGAATTAAAGATATCATTAAATTGAAATTAAGATATCACAGAATAAAACTGATTAAATTAAAAATACAATTGAATTATATATATAGAATTTTTTAATATCCATAAATGCGTAATTATAGTAATGATATTACAAAATGAATTTGGGATGTCCATAAATGAATTAAGGATATCCATAAATGAATTTGTTATATCTATAAATGAATTTAGGAAACATTGAAATAGTGAATAAATATTGAAATGGCACCCATAGATTAGACTAGAATAATGGGACATGGTCCTCAACTTTGGGAGTGAGATTTCAGCATATTGCAAAACCCGCCCACAACTTTTAACTTAAAACGATTTTATTTCACAAAACATGAACTAACTTTGTTTAAATGATTTATGTTTCAGAAAAGTATATGTATTGGTTATAAAGAAAATGATTTGTAAATTACTTGCAGATATATATGTTTATATCTTATATCACTATATCATTTTCAGAGCATGTATCTTTCCTTTTCTGATAAAAGGGGGGAAGCCGACACCATTCGTTCCATTCATTATGGCTCTAGTGTTTTGTCTTGTTAACGGATACCTCCAAAGTGCCTCCCTTCTCTACCACGCTGATTACGGTCCAGATTGGTTGACCAGGCCTCATCTCTGGTTTGGTAATGTATGTTTTTGTCTGTTGGGATTTTTAACATTCAGCGAGTTTACCAGATTGTTTAGATTTCGTACCAACCGATACGAGTTACTCTGTATGGCATTGAAACGAGGGATGCGCCATTTTAGATTTAATGTCTTTAGTCAGTTGTCGTGGAGCACTTCCTTTGATTATTCAGTGCTTTTGCTGACTAGCTGACCGAGATAAGTCCTGGTGCCGAGTGAAGCAATATAAAATAGACATGAAACTGCTTTAAAGAAAAACATAAGAGGTGAAGTTACTGATGCAAACATACGTATGATTCGGAGAGCATGTAGAAATTTGTAACTTGGCACTTTATTACTAGAATTTCTTAAGATATTTTTTAATTTTTCAACGTTTATCTGCTTTTTAGGGACAGCGATGTTTGTGTTTGGAATGGCTGTCAATATACATTCTGATCATATTCTAAGGAATCTCAGAAAGCCCGGAGAAACTGGATACAAAATACCGAAAGGT